>NC_060268.1:180465291-180710291 GCF_021613505.1 Equus quagga | reverse complement strand
TGGCATGCTGGAATTCCTGTCATAGCTAGGAGCTGGCACAACATCCGAATGCGTGCCTGGCAGGCACATGGTTACAGCAAGCATATCATTTTTTGATTTTTTTGGACAAATAATTTGGTTTCCTCACTTCTCATGTGCATAATTGGAGGTGACTTGATCTAACTCAATTTTTCTTCATAGGAGACGTGATCAAATGAGGGCTTTGCCTTGGTGAATCCAAAGAACAGCGGAAGCACGTTGGTCCACAGTGGGGAGTAACGGGAAGAAAGCGACTGTTGCCTTGGCTTGGTTTCTCAAGTGTCTCAACATCCAAATTTCAAGGGTGAGCATTTTGTCTTCAATAAGTAATGACTGTAAAGCTCGTCACATGTAGCTGACAAGTGAGAATGTTCCTCCTAAACATGTAGGTCTCTTATAATCTGTTTCTAATGAAGACTCTGGAAATATTTGTGGGAGAAGGAGGAAAAAAGGTTTGAATAAGTGCCAGAGAGAATGTCTGAGAACTCAGTTGCAACTGGCAACACTGGGGTATCCTTCAGAAAGAGCTGAAATGTAACGAAAATGATCATGCCCAGCAGTGTTGTGAAAGGAAGAGATGGATGGCATCAGAATATTCTACCTCAACCAAAACATTTTTTAATGCTATCTAACTTGGTGATGCAGACTGCGTTAAAACTTAACCCAGTGAGGATCTTGCCAGAGAGAAGAGTTCTGGCTGTGGCTTGCTGGCTCCCAGAGATCCCAAGCAGAGCTACACAGGGACAGAGTGCGCAGAATTCCATGGAAGGAGCATGCCCTGGGTGGGTAGTGGAGATGATCCCCCCAAAGCCCCCAGAATCCCGCCATTCTTTCTGGGCAGTCATTAGGCTATGAACAGCTGCTGGCTTCAGCTCTTTGGGAATTGGTCTGAGAGAAGCCCGGAACAGTCCATGAGGAGCCTGTGTTAGCCATGGCCGATGGGGATGGGTTGCTCCCAGGCAGTGGTGGGAGGAGACTGTGTGCCTCCTGGGCACAATATTTCTGAGAGGGTTGACTGTGAGCCAGAAATTGTGCCATTCACGTATTTGAAATAAATGAAAGATGGGTTTCGCTTACATTTTTGTGGTGGAGAATATTTTATTACCAATATTTTATTATCAGTTCTTTTAGAAAATACATGTGTTGGAGGTCCTGTTTGACTTAATCTACTAATGTTATATATTTATGTGTGTGTGTGTGTTTCCTTTTAGAAATGTTTATTGCTGGGAATTGGTAAAAAATTAATATTTTAATTCTTTGTATCATAAAATTAGTATACTTTGTTAGAGCAATTAGTGTTTTATTCAAGTCTGTCAAAACCATAAGTGATTGAGACTCAAAAATACAACTGTAGGGTCATGTTTGAAGCTAAGCATTGAATTTATGTGCATTGATGTTGCAAACCAACTAGCTTCTGACTCATGACATCCTTATTTTTTCATTTAAAAATAAATTATGGATACTGCCAATTTATGAAGCAAAAGTCACTTGTATTTAAAGCATAGAAAAGTTTTTTGGGGAGAAAATGAAGTTAAATGAAGTACCTGACTTTTTCTACATGAAAATGTTTCAAAGAAGCAGAAAACTTAGGAAAAGAAATGAGAAAAAATAGCGATGAAGCCAAATAAATCCTGATGATAAAGCAATATTCATTAAGAGGCAAAATTCTTGGTTTTACATAGAATGACATAGGAAAAAAAATACCTAAGAAAGATTATGAGAATCTTTCCTAATCATTAAATGTTCCTTGTCCACATATCACTTAATAAATAAACAGCATCTGAGTGAATGAATATGCTGTGGTTTTTCTGTCCATCCCATACTATTGGGCATTTAGAGCCCTTCCAATTTTTTTTTTTTTTGAGGAAGATTAGCCCTGAGCTAACATCTGCCACCAATTGTCCTCTTTTTGCTGAGCAAGACTAGCCCTGAGTTAACATCCATGCCCATCTTCCTCTGTTTTATATGTGGGACACCTACCACAGCATGGCATGCCAAGCGGTGCCATGTCCGCACCCAGGATCTGAACTGGCAAACCCCGGGCTGCCGAAGTAGAATGTGCCAACTTAACTGCTGTGCAACTGGGCCAGCCCCCTTCCAATTTTTTTTTTTTTTCTGCTGAGGAAGATTAGCCTTGAGCTAACATCTGTTGCCAATCTTCCTCTTTTTTTGCTTGAGGAAAATCAGCCTTGAGTTAACATCTGTGCCAGTCTTCCTCCACTTTATATGTGGGCTGCTGCCACAGCATAGCTGACAAGTAGTGTAGGTCTGCACCCAGAATCCAAACCTGTGAACCCGGGCCACTGAAGCAGAGCGTTCTGAACTTAACCACTATGCCACAGGGCTGGCCCCAGAATCCTTCCAATTTTTGTCTATCATACATAATGCTGCAGGGATCATCCGTGTAGTTATTTTTTGCACATAGTTATTTCCTTAAGGCAAATTCCAATAAGTAAAATTGCTAGCTACAGAGGATAAATGTTTTCAAGTCTTCTGGTGTATTTTATCAAATTGCCTGTCATTTTATATCTGTTGACATGCCTTATGAGAGATGAGGAAATTAGCATTCTTTAACTTCTATTTTCCCTCCTCAACCCACTTCCTGTTGTTTTGCATCATGACATTTTAGAGCCAGTTTGTTGTTACATTATTGATGTTTTCACATGTTCAAAATTTCATTGTTTTGTAAATATTATGTTTGCTTCTATGATTATTTGGTTTTATTGTTTATCCCAGGACTTTTATATGTGATTTTAGAATTCTTTATTCTGTATTTGGATTCATCTTTTAGACTGCCGGAGAATGTCTTTGAACACATTTTCCTTTAAGTTTTTTATGTAATACACTTTCTAATTGCTTGAACATTTGAGAAATTTTCTCTATTGCTTCTATCCCAGCACTTAAGGAGGACTTTTTATTATTGAGTTCCAAGTGTTCTTTATATGTTCCGGATGTAAGTTCTTTATCAAATATTTGATTTGCAAATATTTTCTCTCAGTCTTTGGTTTGGCTTTTCATTTCATTAATGTTGTCTTTAGAAGAGCAAAGTTTTAAATTTTGGTTCCATCTGATTTATCAATGTTTTATTTTATTGTTTGTGGCTTTTGTGTTTTATCTATAAAATTTTTGCCCATCCAAATGTTTGAAGAATTTTGCATTTAGGTCTATGATTTACTTGGAGCTGATTTTGTATATGGCGTTAAGTAATAGCCCATGGTCATTTTTTTTTTTTCATGTGGATATCCATTACTTCTTGTACCATTTGTTGAAAAGACTATTCTTTTGTCCATTGAATTATCTTTGCCTCTTTGTTAAAAATAAATTGGCCACTTATGTGTGAATCTGTTTCTCTACTCTCTGTTCTGTTCCGTTGTACCATGTGCTTGTCATTATGCCAGAACCCCAGTAACTTCTTTGCTGTAGCTTTATAGAAGTGTTTATATCAGATGATGTAAGTCCTCGAATGTTTTTCTTCTTTTTCAAACTAATTTTTTCTATTCTAGATCGTTTGCATTTTCATACAAATTTTAGAATCAGCTTGTCAGTTTCGACAATAAAGACCTTCTGGGATTTTGATTGGTACTGCATTGAATTTTTAGATTAAGTTGGAGGGAACTGCATTTTTAATAATAATGGAGACTTCCAATCCATGAGCATGGTATATCTCTCTGTGTATTTAGTCTTCTTTAACTTCTTGGCAGCAATATATAGTTTTCACTGAACAGGTCTTACACATATTTTGCTAAATTATCTCTAAATATTTCATGGTTTTTGATGCTATTGTGAATGGTATTTTAAATTTTAAATTGTTCATTGCTACTATATATAAATGCAGTTGATTTTTCTATCTTGACCTTGTTCTTTTAACCTTACCAAAATGTTTATTTCCCTAGGATTTTCTACTTCTTCCTGTCCAGTGTGTATAATCTCTCTCTCTCTGTCTATCTCACCTCATTGCACTGGCTAGGATCCCCAGTACAATGTTTAATATAAGTGGTGAGAGTAGGAATCCTTACTTTTCCCCAATCTTAGAGGGACAGTTATTAAATCTTTTATCATTAAGTATGATGTGAACTGTGGAGTTTTCATAGATACCCAATATTGTCTTTCTGTTGAACAAGATTTTAATGTTGTTAATTTTAATATTATACAATCCATTAACCATTTCTTCAATGTTTAGTGCTTTTTACATCTGTTTAAGAAATATTTGCCTGCCATAAAATCATGAAGATACTCTTCTATGCTGTTTTCTAGCAGATTTATTCTTTCACCTTTCACATTTACATCTACCAGCCATCTGGAAACAATTTTTTTTCCTGTATGTATGAGAGGTATGAACCGCAGGTCAGAATTTACTCTTTTCCATACAGATACACAAGTGATGCAGCGTCATCTGTTGAATAGACCAACCTTCCCACTTTGCCTTACTGTCATCTCTGTCATAAAGCCGGTGACCATAAATATGTGAGTCTTTTTCTGCACTGTCTTTTCTATTCCATTGACCTGCTTGTCTCTCCATGTGCCAGTACTGTACTATGTTAAGTGAGGTAGCTTTATAGAAGGTTTGGTAGCTGGTAGGATACATCTGCAGCTTTGTTTTTCTTCTGCAAGACCATCTTGGCTCTCCTTGGCCTTCTGCCTTTCCATGTGAATATTAGAATCAGCATGTTGGTTTCCACATAAAAAGAGTTCTGATTTTTATTGGAATTACATTGAATATATAGATCAATTTAGGGAGAATTGATAACTTTATAATTCTGGAAAGTCAAAGTTATAGATCTCCATTTTATAGGTCTTTAAAAAATTTTCTCAATAATGTTTTGTCATTCTCATTGCAGAAATCTTGCACATCTTTTGTTAGACTTACTCCTTAATGTTTTTATATTTTATAATGCTATTTTAAGTGGTATCTGTTAAATTTTTGTTTTCTAATTATTTTCTTAATATATTGAAATGCATTTGATTTTTATTGGTTGAAGCATGTGAAATT
Organism: Equus quagga; assembly: GCF_021613505.1. Taxonomy (NCBI): domain Eukaryota; kingdom Metazoa; phylum Chordata; class Mammalia; order Perissodactyla; family Equidae; genus Equus; species Equus quagga. Next base: position 180,705,283 of record NC_060268.1, on the reverse strand, counting down.
GCCAATATTCAACTCCAAAATGGTGATTTCATATGACTCCATCTACTATATTGGCCTGGCTCAATCCACTATTAATGCTAATAGTTTGTTTATAGATTATTTTGGATTAATTCAGTACAAAACCATATGGTGTGAAATAATAGCATTTTTATTTTTCCTTTCCAATTCTTCTATTTAAAACTTTTTTCATTACTATTGCTGTGACTAAGATTTCTAGTACAATGTTGAATAGAAGTAGTGCTGAGTCATCTTTGTTTATGTTTATGCATAATATAAACATAAAATTTTCACTATTTTGTGATAAATGTAAAATTTTCACTATTTCACCGTTAAATATGACATATTTTTAGGGCTTTTTTTGGACTCATGAATATTTATTTTATTCTTTAAGTTATAATCTAGTACTATAATTTTTTATTTTATTTGTTGCTAAAGTTGTTCCAAGTGTGGCCATTGAGAGCTTTTTCAGGTGGCACCTGTGCCCTTTCAGTATGTTCCATTGCCTTCCCCCTGCCTCCCCTTGAGTACTTCCTTGCTTTCTGGTATCACATAACACTTCAGGTTCATCTTGGATTTTCCCTGCCCAAACCCTTGAATCAACCACTTCTCCAAGGAGCCCTGGTTCCCTTTATTGGGAAATGGTATTTAGAGGCCAAGATCTGGTTGCTAGGTGTGCTCATTGCTTCTGGAGTGTCACTGCTTCTAGACCATCTCATAGAAAGAGCTACAAAATATGTTTGTACACTAAACCACGTATATACACATTTACATTTAATTTTGTGTCTATCTGTGTATTAAAAATACACAAGTCCATATTGATACGTCTGACTCCAACCCAGTACCACCACATTCATTCTAGTCTTCCCCCATAACTTCTTTATAACAATGTTCTCTGACACTGGTAAACCTGGGTCTCATTCTCTATCACTACGTAATTGTTCAACCCTGATATTCACACAAGTAGTTTTAGAACATCTAACCATACCCTTGTGAGAAACTAATTTATCAACTAGAGTACAGTATTTGTGTTTGGTTCCTTTTATCTTTAGCCTTACAGTATTTAGCTAAAGTATTATTTTCTAAAGTTCTTTGGGTCAGCTCCTTTCTTCCCCATCCTCTTCAGTGTGGCTGTTTGATTCATTTGTAATACAGTTAGATTTATTTGTCACCTTGGTCTGCATTCCACCTTTCTAGGAGCTTTCTCACATCCTGGCTAATTTCTTAAAAAACTATACATGTATGGGGCTGGCCCCGTGGCCGAGTGGTTAAGTTCGCGCGCTCCGCTGCAGGCGGCCCAGTGTTTCGTTGGTTCGAATCCTGGGCGCGGACATGGCACTGCTCATGAAACCACGCTGAGGCAGCGTCCCACATGCCACAACTAGAAGGACCCACAACGAAGAATATACAACTATGTACTGGGGGGCTTTGGGGAGAAAAAGGAAAAAATAAAATCTTTAAAAAAAAAAAAAAAAAAACTATACATGTAGTAAAATTCATTTTTTTGTAGTACAAAGTTCTGTGGGTTTTGACAAATGCATGGAGTCGTATGTGCACTACCACAGTTGTATCACCCTGAGAGTTTCCCTGGCTACCATTTTACAGACAGCTCCTCCCTTCAACCCCAGCCTCTGGCAACCACTGGTCAGTTTCTCTTTTATAGTTTCCTTTTTTCTATCATCAAATAGATGGAATGCTGTAATATACGTATAGCCTTTTGGGTCTGGCCTCTTTACTTTGTCAAATGCATTTAAGTTACAGGAACCAGTAGTTCATTCCTTTTTATTGACAAGTAGTATTCCATTGCTTGGATATGTCACAGTTTATTTATCCATTCACTGGTTGAAGGGCACAGCAAGGATGTTCCCAATTTTGGATAGTATAATATAAAACATCTATAAAGATTCATATGCAGGTTTTTGTTTGAAACCTGAGTTCAAACAAAGTTCTCTTGAGTATGAACCTAGGAGTGAGATTGCTTAGGTTCTATGGTAGGTGTATGTTTCACTTTATAAGAAACTGCCAAACTGATTTCCAAAGTAGGTATACCATTTTGCATTTCCCGCCAACTGTGTATGAGAATCCCAGTTGCTCTGCAGTCTTGTCAACACCTCTTATTGTCATGTTTTTTTTTTTTAGATATTCCAATAAGTTTTTAGTAATATCTCGTCATGGTTTTAATTTGCATTTCCCTGTTGACTAATGATGTTGAACTTCTTATTATATGCTTATTGGCCAACCTTATTTCTTCTTTGGTGAAGTGTCCTGACCTTTGGTTTATTTTTAAACTGAGTTGTTTGTTTTCTTATTGTTGAATTTTGAATATTCTCAATATATTCTAGATAAAAATCCTTTGTCAGAAATGTGATTCAGAAATATTTCCTCCTGTTCCATGCCTTCTCTTTTTGTTCTCTAAGTAATGTCTCTCACAATAGGATTTTTTTGGGGTAAATAGTGATAATATAATTCTACTTTTTAAAATGCAGAAATATAAAGCAATTAGAATAGGCAAAAGAATTTTGAAAAGGAAGAACCAAGTTGGAAGACTTGATTTCAAGAAGTACAATTAAAACAGTGAGGTATTTGCAAAAGGATAAGATGCACAGATCAACAAAACAGAATAGAGACACTGGAAATAAGGCCACGTGAATGTGGTCAACCGATTTTTGGCCAGCATTCAAAAGCAATTCAATGGAGACAGGATAGCCTTTTTAAAAATAGCACTGAAATCCTGTTGGGATTTTGATTGGCATTGCACTGAACCTATAGATTAAGTTGGGGAGAATTGGTATTTGAACACTATTGAGTCTTCCAATTCATGAACATGGTATAGCTCTCCATTGACTCAGGTCTTCTTTTATCAGTGTTTTGTGGTTTTCATTATAGAGAATCTGCAGCGATTTTGTTGGATTTATAATTATTTTATTTGCTGTTGTAAGTGGTATTTTCAAAAAATTTTCAATTTCCACTTGTTCATTAATGGCATGTAGTAATACAATTCATTTTTGTGTGTTGACAATAACTTGCTGAATTCATATATTATTTCGAGGAGCTTTTTAAATAGGTTCTTTGTGATTTTCTTTTTAACATAGACAATCATGCCATCTCTGAGTACAGACAGTTTTTTCCTTTTCTTCTCATCTATATTCCTTTTATTTCTTTTTCTTGCCTCATTGCACTGTCTTCCAGTACAGTGTTGAACAGGAGAGGTGAGAGAGGATATCCCTTTTTTGTTCTTGGTCTTAGGGGAAAGCGTTCCATTTTTCCCCATGTTAGATGTAGGGTTTTTTTGTTGTTTCTTTTTTTTTTTTTTGTCGAGGCTCTTTATTAAAGAAAGTTCTCTTCTGTTCCTGGTCTGCTGAGCATATTTACTAGGAATGCATGTTGTATTTTTTCAGGTGCTTTTTCTTGCACTATCGAGATGGTCAATGATGAGTGAATTGCATCAGTAGCAGTCCCTTTCATCCTGATTGTGCCTCAGTCTTAGCCGTGCCCATGTCCTTAGGTCTCAGGGGTGTAACTTTGTTGATTCTTCTGCTCCTCTACACTAAACCTGTGGACTCAGTGTGTGATCCTGCCCCTCCCAGGAGTAGAGTCTTTTCTTCTTCCTGTCCACTAACTGCAGAGTTTTTTCCAACAGGGCAGCTTTTGCCCTTCCCCCAACAAATTAGAAGTTCTGTTTTTAGTGCAAAAAGATGAGAAAGATCCTGGAGGAGTTCCTTGTACTTTTTCATTTCTACTGTTCCCTTGCCCCCAGTTTGCATGCGATGGGCATTTTTAAGAGCTTGTTGAGTTCTTTTTTGCGTGAAGAAAGAGCCTACGAGAAGGTATGTACACCTCCCACACTATGCAGCTCCCCAGAGGTGTCACACTGTTCCATGTCTGTATGAAGACCTTCACCAATCTGTCCTCTGCTCTAGCCTAACCCTGCTCCCCAGTGTCTGGTCACTTCGGGCCCAGATGAGCCCAGGCTAGCCTCTCTTCTTTTGCTGCAGGCACCATCCCACCTCAGGTTTTGGCCCAGTTTGTTGCTCTGTGACCTCTGCTCTGTGATGGGTTCAAAGAAATTGTGGATTTGAAGTTAATCTGTCTCTTCTTTGTTGGAAGAGTGAGAGTGATTCTCCTTTCAGCTCTCACATCTCAGGGCGGAAGCTGTAGGTCTCTCTGATGAGAGGTCTTTTTTAAACTGCGAATGCATGTAAAATTTTGTCAAATACTTTTTCTGCATCTCTTGAAATAATCATCTTTTCTTCTCCTTTTATTTTGTTTATGTGGTGAATTGCACACACACAAGATGTGTGTGTGTATGTGTAATTCACCACATAAACAAAATAAAAGGAGAAAATAACATGATATATATGTGTGTATGTATACATAGAGTATTTATTTAAAATTTTGAAACAATAACAAACATAGAAAAAATGGAAGTAGAAGACAAAGAACTTGCTTTTCCTAAGTCATTTGAGAGTAAGCTGCTGACATGTTCCTCTATCATCCCTGAATATTTTTAGAGTTTATTTCTATAACAAGGACATTCTTCTATATAACCATCAAAATCAAGATATCAACATTGATACATCATGCCGTCTAATCCTCAGATCCTATTCAAGTTTTTCCACTTGTTTCAACAATATCTTTATAGCAAAAGGATCCTTTCAAAATTATGTGAATTAAATGCTACATTTAGTTGCATCTCTTGACCTCCTTTGGTCTTTTTTTTCTTTTGGTGAGGAAGATTCGCCCTGAGCTGATATCTGTCCCAATCCTCCTCCACTTTTTGTAAATGGGATGCCTCCACAGCATGGCTGATGAGTGGAGTCAGTTGGCACCCAGGATCCGAGCCAATGAACCTGGACCACCAAAGTGGAGTGGGTGGAACTTTAACCACTTGGCCATGGTGCCAGCCCCCCTACCTCCTTTGGTCTTGAACAGTTTCCCAGTCTTTCCTTGACTTCATGACTGACACTTTTGAAGATTTCAGACCATTCATTTTGTAGAGAGTCCTCCAATCTGGATTTGTCTAATATTTTCTTACAACTAGATTGAGGTTCTGCTTCCTTTTCAGGAGTACCACTGTTTTCTCATTGTGTCCTATCAGGTGGCACGTGATTCTGGTTTGTTTCATTATTAATGATGTTTGCTTTGACTACTTGATTAAGGTGGTGTCTGCCAGGTTTCTCCATTGTAAACTTACTAATTTCTCCTTTGTAATTAATAAGCATTTTTTGTGGGGAGTTACTTTGAAACTGTGTATATCCTATTCCTCATCAAGTTTTACACTAATTACTTAATTAGTTTCCGAAAGACTCATGGTTTCCCACTCCTCTCAACGGACCATAATCTGTTATTATCATTATTCACCTCAATGCTCAAATTGTCCCTGGTCTATCCAGGGGGAGCTCATTTAAGCTGGCCCGGGTGTCCGTTGGCATGGCCCACTCCTCTCTGAGCACTTTTTTGCTCTCTGGCATGACAGTTTCAGGCTCCTCTTTGTGCTTTTCCTGCTCCAGATGTGGAATCAGCCATTTCTCCAAGGACTTTTCACTTCTTCCAGTGGAAGGTGGTATTTAGAGGCTGAGAGCTGCCGCTAGATGTGCTTATTGCTGTTGGGGTGTAGCTGCCCCCAGGCCCTCTCAGGCAGAGCTAGGTGACAAATGTATACTGAAGATACAGATGTACATGTCTGCCGGTCCGTGTGCCTATGTATGTATACACACACAAGCATATACAGACATTCATTTGCATCTATATTTATTTTAATCCATCCATCCATCTATCTATCTATCTATCTATCTATCTATCTATCTATCTATCTAATCTTTATCAATCTATCTGTCTGTCATCTAATCTCTATCAAAAACCACTAGTTCACACTGATACATCCCATTCCAATCCAGCATCACAGTGTTTTTAGTTTTCTCCGTTCCTATAGTTGTAACGCTCTTCTCCAACCCTGGGAGAACCCTGGCTTTTGTTACCCTTCATATCTTTCTTTCTTTGCTCAATGCACAGGATGTAACTGATCTCCCCTCTCTTCACCACCGCCTTCCCAGCATGGATGCACTCCTTAACCTGCTTGTGCTCCAGGCATTCCTCTCTAGCCCACTGCAGGACCCCTCTCCCCACCATAGGTGCCTTCCTTGCTCCACCTAATAGCCGTGGGACTGAATTGTTCATGAAGGGGGAGGGGAAGCAGAAGCACATTCATTGATTTTTGAATATTAAAAAAATCCATACATTCCTTGAATAAACCCAGTTTAGGCTTTGTGCATTTTCCTTTTGGCATTTTACTAGCTGTTTGTGCTAATATTTTCTGTAGTGTTTTTGTGTCTGTGTTAATGGGAACAGTTAGTGAGTAGTTTTTCTTTCTTATAATGTCCTTGTCAGGTTTTGGCATCAAGGCCAATGTGCTCTCATGAGATGAATTGGGAAGTGTTTCATCTTTTTCTAGTGTCTGAAAAAATTTCTGTAAAATTGGTGTCATTTTCTCCCAAAATACTGAGAAGAATTCATTCATGAAACCATCTGGGCCTGGAGATTTTTTCTGGAGGGGAGAGAATTGAAATTCCAAGTTAAATTTCTTTAATAAATGTGGAACTATTTTACATTCCTATTTCTTCTTTCATTAGTCTTCTAAGTTGTGTTTTTATAGAAAGTTTTCTGTTTCATAATTTCCAAATTAATCTGCATAAAATTATTTATAATATCTTCTTTTCCCCTTTTTAATATTTGTAAACTGTGTGGTGATGTTCCATTTTTACGTATTCATTTTGATAATCTGTGTTTTCTCTCTGCTTTCTAGAGCAGTCGTTTTAAGGACTTGTAAGTTCACTTAGATTTTTAAATAAACCACTTTTGGCTTTGATTTTTCTCTCTTGTCCATTTTGTTTTACATTTTAAATTATTCTTTCTTAATTTCTTTTATTTTTCTTGGATTTAATTTACTTGTCTTTTTCTAACTTCCTAAGATGGATAATTCAGTCTCTGATTTTAAGTGTTTTTGTTTACTTGTATCAGCATTTAATGCTATCAATTTCCCTCTAAGGATGCGTTTAGTTGCATCCCACAAATTGTGTTGTATTGCATTTTGTTATCCTTTGATACAAACTATTTTATAATTTCCATTATAATTTGTTCTTTGATCCATTGGTTATTTAGGAGTGTATTGCTGAATTTTCAAATACTTTCAGACTTTCTGGTTCTATTTTTGTTACTTATTTCTGGGTTCTATTTTTTGTAGTCAGAGGATGTACTCTGAATGATTTCCATCCTCGTACCTCACTGAGACTTGCTTTATGTTCCGGGGTATGGCCAATCACTATGTTGCTTACTTACGTTTGTGTCTTCTGGAGTTTTTGTTGTGAATGTTGGGTCTTTATTCTCTTGTCTTTATAGCTGTAGTTTTCTCTCTCATCCTTTTGGCAATCTTTATCCTTTACCTCTGTTTCTTATGGGTCTTCTCCAATTTATCCTTCATTTTATTTATCAAATTTTGTGCACTTTCCATGTGATTTTTGCAGCTTCTAAAGCACATTTCAATTGGGTTATTGAACTTTTAGTTTTTAAATATTATTTTATTCTCATGTCTAGCTCCTTTTCCATTTTTCCATGCTTCTCCCTTTCTTAGCCTTTCTTATCCTGTATTTGCCTGTAAAGAATATGAATAATTTTACTCGTTTTTCTTACTTTTCATATGCCCTATCCTGCACTCAACCAAAGAAACAGCAACCTCTTTGTGGTTTATAGATATTTAAAAAATAGAAGGTATATAAAAATGCTTTAGATGGTAAAGCTCTGTATAATTTTAAGGTGATATTATTAGTAATAACGGTGCTCTGCCACAAGTACTAATTCTTGAAAATCTACAGGATCATGGGAAACTAGCAAAGACACTAAAGCTGCAAGTGATATATTGCCTAAAATTTTCTCAGAGGCAAAAGTATGTCTTATAATAGTACAGATTTTTATACGTATTTGGAATTTAAGCCGAGAGCACTTGAAAAATTCAGGCTTGAAAATCTAGGTCTTGCTTACCGGATTTTAGCAAAGGCTCACTCTGAGTAGAGCGCAGGTCTGTGCACTTCGGAAGGGGAGCCTCATTTTGATCTTTTGTTGTTGTTCTTTCGTGGCAAAGTGACTGATGATTACGCATGTAATTAACATAGGGCCAATAAAATTTCATTGTTTTCTGACACTAAATGGACACCCATGCTCTCAAAGTGGATGGTGTATCAGTTAGGAATGCTAGCACTACAGGTAACTGAGTGATTTCAGCAAGAAAGGCATTTTATCTCACAACTGGGGTGTTGAAGTAGGGGCTCCCCATTTGCTGTGTTAGCCCCGTAATGCTACCCAGAAACATGAATCTCTCCTTCTGCCCCCCATTACTTAGTGACCTGTGGTTGTTGGGTGGCTGCCCGAGGTTCCGGAATTGCTATTGCTTCCAAGGTGGGAAGACCTGGAGTGGGGCAGTCCCAGCAACTGCCTGCCTCTCTTACCTGAAAACAAAATCTTTCTTAGTGCCCCTATCCCTGTCCCCACCAGCAGACTTCCTCTTACAACTCCTGGCCCACTGGCTGGGCCTCGTGGACCTGCTCTGGTTGTAACGAGGAGCTAGTTGTTGGTTCGATAGCTCTGTTCACTAGGACACTGCTCTAATGGTGGCAAGTCCCAGCTTTCCATGCCTGGCTGGGACATGGTCTAGTTCATTGTGTTATCTCGTGGAAGGTTGAAGATCTGACCTTTAACCGAAATCTGCCTTCTTGAAAAGGCATGCACCGCTATGTATGACGTGGGCATTCTGCTCCAGGCGATGGCCGTGGGTTCTGTGCCAGGTGCCCGAGGTGTTGCTTTATAGCTTGCTACCCTGTACCCTCTATGAGAGCCCCTCAGAGGTGGCGCTGGGCCAGACCCAGGCCAGGCGGACTGTAGGGACTGTGGCGGAGGCTGCTCCTCACCATTGCTCCCTACAGCCTTGAGGTGGGAGTGAAGAGGCGGGGAGGGAGAGTTCGGACTCTGCTGCCCCCAGGCCCCAGCTTTGCGCGAGGGACGGTGCCTGCGCTGACTCTGAGCAGGAGTCCGTGGGCTCCGGGTCTCCCTGCTTCAACCCTGGCCGGACATTTCAGGGCACTCTTTTCAACTTGGAGCGTTTCAAATTGTTATTGTCTTTCTCGTATTTCAATCTATTACCTAAAACTCCTTTTTAACTGTTTGCTTCCCCTAGATTTTTTTTTCTTTTAAAATAATTTCATGTCAGTTGTCACGATACAAACAAAATTAGGTTGTAAATAAATAAATAAGAGCCCTTGTTTGCAATTGTTTGCAATAGTCTGCCCCTTTTAGCATATTATCTAAAACTCTCCTTTCTAAGGCTGTTTTGTTTTATATTTTCTCAATTTCTATTTAAACAAAATCATGTCAGTTATCAAGGTTACAAGCAAGTGTAAGTTGTGAACAAATAAAGAAGAGTCCTTGTCACCTTCTGTGCAGTTGTCTGCTTGTCTGGGGAGGACACACGTGGAGATCTGCCGTTTCTGACAAGCGTCTGTGTCCCCAGCCTTGACTCCGAGCCCTGCTCGCCGTGGCTGCTCCACAAATATGTGCAGGTGATTCTGTGGCTGGGAAGTTTGGTAAGAGTTGGCTGTAGAACTCAGCATTGCTATTGTCCCTCTGTTCACTTTCTAGGCTTTCTGGAAGGAGGAAAGATTGAAAGGGATCACAAGAGCATGACAAGCTTGTTTTATTTGCTTAGACAAGGGACATCATGAAGGCAAACTCTGCCCTCAGAATGAAATACTGGGGCTCAGCTTCGTGCATCACTGAATGTTCTAGAATGGGGTACTAACTCCTTTTTGAGTTTGGGGAATGGGCAGGAGGAATTGGATAAAGGAGGATTGGGCTGCGCCTTCTGCTTCAGAAAATGCCCAGTAGAATCAGTGGCACTGCCACTAGGAACGATGCTGGAGGAAGGATTCCTTCTGAGGACATTGCCTTCAGACGAGGGGAATAAGACCCTCTGATTCCCAGCTGTCCACTTCAAGTCATGGCTGAGTGCTCAACGTGGAGTTTTACTGCTTGGCCAGTGACCAGTGACTGTTATGATATATAAAGGGAAGAACGAAATGTGACGTCTCGGAGAATGATGGACCGAGGTGAGCCCTGGTTAAGATGGGAGCCCTTTGGGTTTCTCTGGCCCATCCCTTGATTGCATGTTCAGACTTCTTTCTCTCTACTGCCTTTTCCTCAACCAGTTCAAATGGAGATTCTATCCAATTAATTCCCTTAAAATACTTAAATGCTTTAAAGTATAGCATCTTTTCAGTGTTATTTATTTTAATGGAGGACTGAGTAAACGTTCTCAAAATCCTTGAGATTCAAAGGAGTGAATATCTACTGGTGGCAGCCCAGGTGGGCAGAGTGGATATTTTGGGGTCATTATTCAATTCCAAACACAAAGCTGTCTAATTTACTCAGAAGCTTCCCTTGGAGAAAAAATAGCCTGTGTGAAGCACGTTCCTGCATGAAACATGGATACAGTTATCATATAAGTGGTTCAAGCTCCCCATTCAGGAGTCTCCACCGGAGAGCTTCTGCAGTATATGTATATGTATACATATATTGTATAATATGTACACAAATTGTACATCTTAATAGATACATACACATCAGTCCAGCTAAATCCCACAGGGGAAGGGACACATTTTTTTCCGGGTGCTCCTCAGGCTTCAGCACAGTGCTCGGGACAGAGCTGATGCTATAACCTGTGCCCCCGCCGCTGGCTGTTATCACTCAGGTTCATTCTCCTGGCACGGCTCTGCTCACCTTGTCTTCTTATGAAAGGGACAACCCTGGCTGGACTGCCTTCATCCCCTGCCTCCCTCCCTCCTTCCACTCGCTCTTTCATCCACTTCTTTAATGTGTCTGTTACCACATGGTCCTGAGGCCCGTTCCCAGGTTTGCGTCTTACTAATCGTGTGCTCTTTGGCAATAAGCTATAAGAAGACTAGCGAGTTTTAAGCGATGATTATATTCAAGGTAGTCAGTTAAGTGCTAAGCTTGGTTTTTCAATCTTTCGGGCTGTAAGGATAAATAAAATGATATATGTGAAGTGAACAGCAGAGTTGGTACGTGAGAAGTGTTTAATAAAAGGCAGTTATCACCTTAACAAAAATCCGCTGAGTGTCTGCTCCGTGCCAGGGCCGTCCCGGTCCCGCCCCGGCGCGCAGCTGTCAGCAGGTGTTTCTGGTGGAGTTGCCCCGGCCCGGGATGCGGAAGCGGGAGACTCAAGCCTGTTGCTCTTGGGATACTGTTGAAATCTTGTTCAGAAACGTGTTAAGAAGCTTTTCAGCTCCAGGTACTTCTCCCAAATTGTTGCCAGGGGGTTACCACTTCCCCCCTCTCTTTTCGAAACGAGAAATATGCCGAACTTAACATTCAGCTGTGAGCGTTGGAGGGATTTCCCAGGTTTGGAGAAATCGGTCCATCTGTAACACGATACTCCTGTCTTAATTTTATACGAGGAGAAGGAAACGTTTGAAACCCCCATAATGAGTGCCATTTTGAGACAGTTGAAAGCAAGTGCCCACACGGCATCAGCGTGTTCAAGGTTTTTCTATGTACTGATAGTGGTTCTTGTTTTTCTAAATGCTCGTTACTAATGTTTCTTGTTGAAAGAAATCAGAGATGGACCTCTCCGTGATCCTTTGTCAAAGTCACATCAAGTAATGAGAGGACAGAAAATTCTAAGATGTTTATGAAATAAAGGGTGAATAGCCTGGGGAAGCCCAGAATTTTCATTATCATCATTATCCTCAAAACGCCTGGCTGCTCTGGTCTTTACATTCCAAACGGTCTGGCGTGTTTCTTACCATGTGGTCATACCATGCTGCTTCCGTGCACTTGTGTGGCTGTCACTTTGACTTATGCCAATCCCTCATCCATGATTTGACTCTGCAGCGACATTTCTGCGGAGTGCCCCGTAGCAGCATAATGATTAAGAATATGGCCACCCAAGCCAGGGCCAGTGTGGCTTACCAGCCGGGTGACTTTAGGAAGGTCACATGACCTCTGTGTGCTTGATTTTTCTCATCTGTAAAATGGGGAGAATAAGGGCCCCTGCCTCATATGGTTTTATGAAAACTAAATACATTAATATTTGTAAGAACCTAAGGACAGTGCTTGAGAACTGTGACGTATGTCCAACCTTGGCTTGAATATCTCCACTTGCAAACTCTTGCTTTCTTGAAAGAGGAAATCTTGGATGCTACAGAGTTCTTTTCTGTAGTCAACAGAAGTGTCTTTCCTTTTATTTGTCCTCATTGGCCCTGGTCCTATCTATGAGGCCACAGATCAAATTTCGTTGGTCCTCTCCATGCCAACCCTTTGTTTATATAAACATGAGATGAATATGAAGATAGGGACCTTCTCTTTACCCCTCTGGGTCTCATTCTGAAATTCCTTCAGTTTGTGTCTGTCTCACGGTGTGGCACCAGTTGCAGTATAGTCTGGAGATGACCAGTGCCAGGAGGGGACAGAGCCACGTCATCCCTCCCCTCACCCTGCCCTCTGGGTTTCTTTAAGGTAGCTTTATAGTGCTTCAGCTTTGCAGCAACTACATAATTTTTTGGTTGTTTTTACTCCGGTGGACTTTACGTTTTTTCGTTTTATCCTCTGTCTCATTGGGTGCTTTCTTTCTCTGGAATTAGAAGCACTGTGAGCAGTTGGAATGAAGCAAATATTTCACTGTAAAATAATTCAAAGATTTTTCTTTTTACCATCATCATCTGTGGGCTGACTTATTACTGAGTCTCTGAGAGTCATCCTCGAATTTTCCCTTTGTCCTCTGTATTCCAATCTCAAATATTACATGCTGATAAAAACATCTAAAGTATTATGAGAAAATAGTTTAAATTGCATGAGTTTATTATTCTTAAATTCTTTAACGGTTATATACTTATACATATATTTATAATTACTTTATGGATGTATATGTACAATTAATTATTGTTATATAATTATATAATATAACTGATTACTGAAAGAAAGCACAGATTGCATTACTTACTTTGAATTAAGGTTCAATTCAGCTTGTCTGTCATCAGCTGGTTTTCAAAGTTATGGATTATGAAGAGTTAAGACTCTCAGCTGAAAAGAATTTGCTTAAGGACTGGGAACTGGGTGATATGGTATATCCACTTCTTCATCAAGGCCTGCCTGCCCTGTCTTTCTAGAATGTCGTGGATCCACTCCTGCTGTTCCATGTTACTGCTTTCATCCTAGTTAGGGTCCTCGTTACTTCCTTCCTAATAATCGTCAGCTCACATGCCACCTCTTTCATGCAGCTGTCCCCTGTGGTCCAGATGGAATTAATCTCTCTTGGCTTTATATTTCTTTAGTATTTTGTGTCTCTATTGTATTAGATTTCTTTTTCTGCCTTGTTATAGTTATTACCATCTGTTCCCCCCAGTTGGGTAGTAAGACTCTTGGAGATGGGAACAAAGTCTCCTTGTTTCATCTGTGTCCCCTCCTGGCACCTGGCACAATGACTGTTCAGTCAGGGAATAGTTGAAGGGGCTCTAGGTAGCCCCTTGGTCCAGCCTCTGCCTTCAGGTATCAGGGGGTACATTTCATACACAAACCGTCCGAGCCACTCCAAGAAGCCAATTGACCTGCCCCTCACAGAGCTAACAAGTGGTGGAGAACTATGGAGAAGTTTAGACTCAATCTCATTTATCTTGTATTTGCACACTTTAGGATAATTTTCAAGTATCAAGTCTTTGCAGCTCCCAGACATCCTGGCTGCTGCCCTGTGGACCTACTGTTTGTGCAGTAAGTGGAAAAACATTGCTGCGTACTTGGCGTTGAATGTCTCATGTACATGAACTCACTGAAACACCACCACATCATCACCCATGGACCCAACGTGAATGACAGCTGCTTCAGGAATATAGTCACCAGTGGTTGGTGAAGGTACCTGTGGTCTTGGTGATTATTAACTTACGTTTGACACACTTGAAAACTGAGAAGCTCCTAATTCCTACTCCCTTCAACCACCGAAGCTGTAATTTCCTCATTTCAGGCCTCTTCTCAGGAAGGATATTCTTGGAATGTCGCTCCCGGTCACACGGATTCTCTCATTAGTACATGGCTGCCATCAGGCCTTCTGGGAAGATCCATTGCCTTGTCTGTCATGCTCTTTTCTTTCTTCCTGTGTCTTTGATCATGGCACGTGTCATCTGTCCTGGAATGTGCAGACATTCTGATAGTTCAGACCACAGCGTGTATAGCTGGGCAAGGGCTGTGTAGACCCCAAGGGCCCAGCTGTGTGCGCAGTTTTCTTTTCCGTGACGAGCTTTCTCGGATGAGTGGTAGATCTGGAAATTGCAGTAATGACTCATCCTGGTGAAGTCCATTTTTGGCTCCAGCCCTCTTTGCTTTGGCCGTGTTATCTGTAGCTTTAGAACTCCCACTAAAGGAGCAGAATTATCTAAATTTCCGTTTGACATTTTCCTTTACAATTGTTTTGACATCTCCATTTATAAATTTCTTTTCTTGTTAAAGCTAGATTGGAGAAGTGAATTTCTAGACAAGTCTTGCCTGGCTCGAAGCCTGAGGGTTGGTGCTCAGCTTCTTTAATTGGGGAGCATCTAATCCGCTTACCATCCATCAGCGAGGACAGCCGAATGCCTTCTGAATCCCAGAGTGCTCTCTGCCAGGCAGGCTCCAGCATCCTTCTTTCTGCTGACTTCTGGGAGCCCGGGTTAGGTCATACTCCTGAGTTCCACTTGCTCCTAAACTCCTCTTTTCCCCTAAGACTCTGGGAAAACTTCTATTTGTGTGATGAGCCCCCACACGCAGGGCAGATTGGGAACACCCAAGTGTCTACACAGGGTGGCCTCTGTTTACACACCAGGGACAGAACAAATCAATGTGCTTCTGTCCAGGTCACAGACACCTTGATTCTGATTACCAAACAGTAACAACTGTATCGTCTGTCTGGTTTAATTTTCTTCCAGTGAATCAATTACGTCTGAGACTTGGGAAGCTGGTTTACTCTTTCTATTGAGGAGTTTGGAGTCTGTTTTTCTTCATTTTAAGTGTGTTCTCCTCTGCTATGATAATTACATTCTCCTAAAAAAAGCTATTTTTATAAGAATTGTATTACAGGAATAGATATTTCAACGGGGAAAGGAAATCAGGGGGTAGGTTTGAGCTTACAGTAACAAAATTATCTTTCCTTCAGGAATTTCAACAATAAAATTGATTCTTACTGCTATAAGTGTATTTAGATGAAACAAAGGTAAGAACCTCCTATTTCTTTTCGCTCTTAACATGTGGAAGTCTCCTGTCCTCCTCCATTAGCTTATGAGTTACTTGCAGCCAGCACAGTCTGTGGCTGTTCCTCAAGATTCTTTAAAGCACCGAGCCACTCAAAACAAACAGCTGTGTGCTCCTCTGCCTCCTAAAGGTTGTTTGTTGTTTACCTGCTGATCATTTCTCTTCAGGTAAGCTTTGTAATAAATTACATCCCTAATTAATAATATTGAGTCTTCGCCTAATGCATACAATTGCTTCACATGGATCATCTCACTTAATTTTCCCAACAATTGTGTGTGGTAGGGTTTTTTCCCCATTTGATAGATGAGAGAAGTCGCTTAGAATAACTGAGCTCCCCAAGGACAATGGCAGCCAACACTTGAGCCCACAACCCTTTTCACCACGTCCCCAAGTTGTAGGTCACATGACACCAAGACCGACTCTGCCTACTTATTACATAAGTGCAGACGTTTGCTGTCAGTTGTACAGCACATGCAGTATCTCTACATACGTAACCGTGTATGGCGTGATTATCAGCTCTAAGAAATGTTTTGCTGGGTGACCTAATCTGGTTTAAAAAGTTTCAAATATTTTTCATCTCTAGTATCACCACTGGAATGTTGTAAGGTAATTATTTTGAAAGCCAACTTGAGTTTTTTTCCAATAGTTAAAAAAAATTTTATTCTGGAAAATTTCAAATACATGTAAACAGAACAGTATAATGGACCTTGACGTAACCATCACCCGGCTTCAATAATTGTGAGCATTCTGCTGTTCTTGTTCCACCTCTTCCTCTATTTACCCCTAACCTCTCTTTATTGTTACCATTATTTATAGCTCTTTTCCTCCCTTGCTTTAATGAGGTGTAATTGACATATAACATTGTATAAGTTTAAGGTGTACAATGTGATGATTCGATACATGTATATATAGGGATATGCTTACCCCAATAAGGTTAGTTAACACATCTTCAGCTCACATAATTACCATTTTGTTGTTGTTATGGTGAGAACATGTATGATCTACTCTCATAGTGACTTTCAAGTATACAATACAGTACTGTTCACTATAGTCACCATACTGTACGGAACTTATTCATCTTATGACTGAAAATTTGTACCCTTTGACAAATATCTCCCCATTTCCCCTACTGCCCAGCCGCTGGCAACCGTCCATCTAATCTGTTTCTATGACTTCAAAGTTTTTAGATTCTTTTGGGAGGGCGGAAGCTGGGGTCTCCTACACTGCCATCTTGGAGACATCCAAATCCTATAGTTCTTTATTAAGTTGACACTTATGTACAGTGAAATGCACACATTTTAACTGTACAGTTTTGACAAATGGATCCACCCATGTAATTCACACCCCTGTCACAATACAGAACATTTCAATCTTCTCTCTTCCAAGTCAATTCCTGCACTGCCACCATCCCCCAACCCCTGCCCAGGACACCACTCGATTGACTTTTTTCCATCTTATATTAGTTTTGTCTGTTCTAGAACTTCCTAAAAATGAAATCTCATGGTGTGAATTCTTCTGTGTCTGGCTCCTTTCACTCAGTATTATTTACCCACATAGAGGAAATCAGTTGCTCATTTCTTTCTATTGCTGCTATATTCTACATCACAAATTGTTCGTCCGTTCTCTCAGTGACAGACAACTGGGTGATGTCAGTTTCAGTCACTGTGAATAAAGCTGCTATGAATATTCTTGTACACATTTTTGGGGGGCATATATTTTGATTTCTCTTGGATAAATAAACAGGGTAGGTATATGTTTAACTTTATATGAAACTGCCAAAACTTTTCCAAAGTGGTTGTACCATTTTATGTTTCATCCAGAGCTGCGTGAGAGTTTAGTTACTCCATTTCCTTATCAACACTTGGTTTTGTCAGTCTTATTAATTTTCACCCTTCTAGAGTATGTAGTGATAGCCCATTGTGGTTTTAATTTGTGTTTCCCTGATGACTAGGGATGCTGAGCACTGGTTTGTGTAGTTATTGATCATTCAAAAGGCTTCAGGATTTCATTTAGGTTTATGATCCATTTTGAGTTAATTTTCATGTATAGTGAGAGATAGATCAAAGCTTATTTTTTGCATATGGATAGCCAATTGTTTCAGCACCAGTTTTTGAAAAGATTTTAGTCATTTTCAAAGTTTCTTTGGCTTTATTAAGGCCTTTTCATTTCCACATGAATTTTAGAATTGGCTTGTCAATTTCCACAGAAAAGCATTCTGGGATTTTGAGTGGGATTTGCATTGAATCTGAAGGTCCATTTAGAGAGAACTGATGTATTAAAAATATTGAATTTTCTAAACTAGGAACATTATATAATTATCCACTTATTTAGTTAATTTCCTTCCATAACAATTAGTAGTTCTCATTGTGCCTGTCTCTGGTATCTTTCATTAAATTTTTCCCTAAGAACTTCATGTTTTGATGCTATTGTAAATTATATTGTTTTATACTTTCAATTTACAATGGTTTGTCACTGATTTTCATATATTGATCTTGTATACTGAAACTTTGCTAGACAAAATCATTAGTTCTAATGTCTTTTTTTCTAATTGCTGGGTTTAATGAGATCTTCTACATAAACAATTATGGCATCTATTAATAAACACAGTTTTATTGCTTCCTCTCCAATCTGTGTGCCTGTGATTTCTTTTTCTTGCCTGATCTCACTGGTTAGACAATCCTATAAAACACTGACTAGGATTGACAAGAGTGAACATTCTGTGTCATTCCTGATCTTAGCAGGAAAACATTCAGACTTCCATTATTAAGTATGATGTTAGGTGTAAGTTTTTCATAGATATGCTTTTTCACGTTGAGAAAGTTCCCTTCTATTTCTTGTTCGCTGAGAGTTTTAATCAACAATACATGTTGGATCTTGTTAAATGTTTTTCAGCATCCTTGAGATGATCATAATTTTTCTTTCTTATTTTGTTAATATGGTAAGTTACATTTTATTGATTTTCAAGTGTTAAAACCAAGCTTCCCTTTCTAAGATAAATCCCATGAGGTCACAATATATTATTCGTTTATGTAATATTATATTCAACTTGCTAAAATTTTGTTAAGAATTTTTCATCCTTATTAATGAGGAATATTAGTCCACAATTTACTATGTAATGTCTTTGTCTTGCTTTCTTTTTAAGGAGTTTTGTCAGTAGGAATTCAATTTTTTTTATTCAAATAGTCTGTTCAGAATTTCTGTTTCATTTAGTGTCAGTTTCAGTATTGGCAAAAAACTTGTTTGTCCATTTCCTTACTATTCCTTTAATGTCTGTAGGATTTTTATCCTGTTGCTTCTTTTATTCCTGATAAGAGTAAGGTGTTTTTTCTCTCTCTTTTTCTCTTCAGTGTTGTGATGGGTTTATCAATTTTATTAATCCTTTCTAAGAACCAGCTTTTAACTTTGTTAATTCTATTGGTTTTTTCTGTTTTTCATTGTATTGATTTTTGCTCTTATCTTTAGAATTTTCTTCTTTTAACTTAGTTTAATTTTAGTTTACTCAACTTTTTGTAGCTTCTTAACATAGAAACTTGGATTTTAAACCCCCCTGAAAGAATTTTTCAAATCAGCATTTAAAGTGAGAAACTTCCTTCTTATTTTTTCTGCTTTGTTTATAAACTACAAATTTGATAGATTGTATTTTCATTATCATTTTGTATGAAATATTTTCTAATTTCCCCTATGAGTCCTTTCTTGATCCATAGGTTATGTAGAAGTATACTGTTCAACTTCCAAATAGTTTAAATATGTTTTAAAAGATATCTTACTGTTACACATTTTGAATTTGATTCCCTTGTGGCTGGAAAACATACAATGTATGATTTCCATCTTTTCGTGTTTATTGAAGCTTGTTTGTACCCCAGTAAGTGGTCTATCTTGTTGAACATTCCAGATGCAGTTAAAAACATTCTGTTGCTGTTGGGCATACTGTTCAAAATGTCAGTCTAATGTCTATACGTGTGAGACCTGTTTACTTACTGATGTTTTGTTTAGCTGTTCTGTGGATCACTGTTGGGGGGTTGTTGATATCTCCAATTATGGATGTTGACTTGCCTATTTCTATCCTTTTTTCTGTCAGTTTTTGTTTCATGTATTTTGAAGCCTGTCGTTGGGATCATACATATTATAATTGTTCTGTCTTCCTGATATGGTGACACCTTATCATTATGGAATGTCTTCCTTAATCTCTGGTAATACTACTTTTCTTAAAGTCTATTTGCTGATGTTAAAAAGCAACGTATAGTAAAGGATATTTTGCCTCATGTAGTCAGTTAATCTTCTTTATGTTTACTGTTCGTATGGATTATGTTTTCTTATTTTTACTTTTAGCTATTTGTGTCTTTATATTTATAGTGTATCTATTCCAGACATAAATAGTTGAGTCTTGGTGCTTTTTTATCCCCAGTCTTACTATATCTGCTTTTTAGTTGGAATTTTTAGTCCATTTACATTTAATATAACTGTTATGTGGTTGGATTTAGGTCTGCCATTTTGCTATATTTTTTTCCGGTTTGTTCCATCTATTTTCAGACAAAGGTCGGGCAAGTGTATACTGGATTACAGGTTTGGTAGTGGGAAGATGACAGAGTGTGAATTTGGCTCCTGTATTCTCCACAAATCATGTGGTAAGTTCATTAGCGGAGGGAGAAGACAGAGGAAAAAATGTCAGAAGATTGAAGAGAGAAGGTATGAAGTTTATTCTGATGAGTGAGAAAGTGAACCTTCTAGAAGAGAAAGCAGGTTATGGAATATGTTGATTGCCCATTCATTTATTCTGTCATCATGCATTAATTCAACAAATATTTGAGGATCTTCTTTGTGGGCGAACACAGGCATAATCCCTGCTCCTCTGAAGCCATGAAACTGTTGGTATTGATAGATATTGGTCAAATAATCACAGTAACACATGCATGATTATAGCTGAAGAACAAGTTATATGAGGTAATAGAAATGATTGATTCCACAAGAATATATAATAGAGGGACTTGACTTTGAGTAGGTGTAAGGAATAGTTTGTCAGAGTCAGCGGCCCTTGAGTTGAGGTCTAAAGTCAGAGCTGGTTACTCTAGGCAATAGTTGGTGGAGGGAGTGTTCAGGCCAAGGAGCAGTGCAGGCCAGTCCTCTGATGAGAGAGAGGATGGCATGTTGAAGGAGCTGACTGTGTGCTGATGTGGCTGGAGTGCAGAGAGCAAGATGGGGCATGGAGCAGGGCGAGAGCGGGTGGCAGCACAGGACCAAACACTGCTGACACCCTACAAATTGTGACTGAGATTAGATCTAACAGTAAAGAATTCGTAATGAAACCGGTCAGCTTGTTGTGTGATGTGTTTCTCCTTAAATCATCAAAACTTTCTTTCATGTAAGTTAAATAAGACTGATGAAATTGGGCTAAAATGAATTATCAGAGCAATACACAAAATGAGTCATTGCCAAATTTTCTTACACTCAATTTTATTTCTATTTGAGGAAAAAAATAGGTAATTAGAGAACATCAGGCATTGCTTCCAGGTTTCAAAGTGGCTTCCATCCAGCCACAGGGAGGCTCACAGCAGAAAAGCAGATGTTCAAATAAAGACCTAAGTGGACAAATATGGACGATGTACGTTACATAAATATGTGATAGAAATCTTTCACGGTACTTAGAAATAAAACCAGTGACTTTGGAGTATTTGTATGAATGCCTCAATTCTTCCTGAAGAAGGGAGGAGTTTAAATGCATTTGCTGGTCGTGTTTGTGCATTTCTAGCTACAGTGTTAGCCAATACAAGTGGAAAATTAGAATAATGGGATTATCTACTCCGCAGACATTTACTGAGTGCCTTCCAGGTGTAACCGTTGTACTTGGTACGTTGGACTTAGCATTGAAGGATTGTGGAGATGAATCCAACAAAAAATCTTCCCACTGTAAGGAAGGTCAGACTTCATAAGAGGCCGTGGTAATGCTGGTTAGACGGTGTGGGAGCCAGAAAGGAGATTCAGGTAGACCGTGGAGAACAGAGGAAGAAAAGTGCTTCTTAGGGGCTAGATGATACTCAAGATTTCTATTGCCTGTTTTTTCTTTCTACATTTAAAAATTCTTTTTACAATGTGTATGCATTTTTCTTATAAACAGGAAAAATAAACTAATTATAAAAGGCAAACACACTTAATATTAGATCTACCCCCTTAGCAAAACTTTAAGTATATAGGATAATATTATCACCAAACACATCAAGTTGTAACCATTAAACACCTACAGTTTTTTGCATGTCAATCATACCTCAGTGAAGCAGTTAGAAAAATTGCCAGCACAACTTGTTATCTCTGGTTTTTATGTGTTTTTGTTCAACAAATATTTCTCGAACCTGTATTATGTGTGGTGTTCTGTTCTACGCAAAGACGCTCATTCCTGTTAATGGGAAGGAACGTGTTATGAAGATTTGGGGGAGAGAGAAAATTGTGCCCATGGTAGTTGTTTTCCTGGTTTGAATCATTGCAGGGAAAAACCTGAGTGCAGTGCACTTGGGCACACGATCCTCTTCTTTAAAGAGGGTCCTGCAGAAACATTGATAGTTGCTAGAGTCCATTCTGTTTGGCTTTCTCTGCTAAGAGTTAAAAACTTGGAGAAGCAGTCCATGCCTGGGAAACTCTGCAGACAAATTCTTGAGTTGGAAATGCACATTACTAAATTCTTTAATACAAAAAAATAATGCTTTAAATTGTACTTTGGACGTGATGTCCACTTTTTTGGCTCAACAAACAAACCCGAAATTGTTTTTAGCTTTCTGCTCTGGCAGTCACAAAGTTTTGCCTGAAACCCTTAGAGATTTGCTGAAAAAGATTTATTTGTGTGCATTCTGAAGAGCATGCCAAAATCCTGCTGCTTCATGTTTTTCAAGATTCTTCTAAATTAAAAAGCGAGTGCGCGCATGAGGGTAAAATGTTGCTTTAGTGATTGTGCACAGTAAATGTGTTTATTTCCACAAGGAGAAGAGTAAGGATGGCGTGGCAAGGTGAATGCTCAGTCAAATGAGTTCCGCCTTTGCAGAGCTGAACACTTTACTTTACTCCTTACGAAGTCACTGTCTCTATTTAATGAAAAAACATACAAACATAAAAATCCATCAGTTTGGGTGCTGTCTTTAATTGATTTTACACTAAGTCTTATCAGTTGATTAAAAACAGCCCAAGCCACCTAACATCCACAAACAGAACATTGAAATGACAAAAAAAGTGAAATGTCTTATTAGTTAAGGAAGTTCCAGATAATTTGCAGCTCAAGTAAACAGTCAAGATCAAAATCATGAATGTTTGCTCAGAAACATTAAAAAACACACTAAAAACCATAAGTACTGTTTTTTTTCAGAAGAATCTTGTTCATTAAAAAGAGATTTATACAAACATATAACAATATACACAGCTTTATGTATTATTTACTGATTGAAATACTATTTATACTGTGTGATACAGATTAGCATTAAATATCCAAACTGCTTTTGGATCTAGAAAAATATACAAACAGTTTTCTAAAGTGCAGACAAAAAGAAAAAAATAATAACTTTTGTTTAGTTTCACTGTAACGCCAGTGACAGAACCTTGGAAGCGAAGGGCTGTTTGGCATCCACTGACTCCTGCTGCGAAGTCAGAGTCCCCGGTGCGGTGCCCTCCCCGGAGCCCTGTTCTGATGGCCCAGCCGCGGTGACTGATGGTCCCTTTGGTAACAAAGTTTCCCCTGTGTTTCTCTCATCTAACCACTCTCCTAATCACTGCGCTTTAGTTATTTATTTACATGGGCTTATGAATATACATCACAGTGGAATGAAACGGGTGAAAGAAAAATATGTTTTCGAAGCATGGAGACTCCTTAGTTTTACTCTCTGTTTTGCTCCTTGCCCCGTGGTAGGCAAGTTTGAGCCCGTGAGCTATGGATCAGGGGCAAGATCAGAGGCAGTGCCAGAAGCTTAGGATGTTTTTCTTGAGTTATTGTATCAAATGAAATAATGTGTTAAAAAACCTCCTACAAAGTGTGATGCAAATAACAATGTAGTAACCAGAACAGCCTTGGTCAGTGGTAAAATTACTCTAAATATTTACAGAGTAGCCGAGTTGAAAACAAGGGAAAATTACTCTCTACAAGATCTTCTCCATGGCTCTTACCCGCCCCCTGATAAGGGCTTTGAAAGTATCCCTCCCGTCCAAGACTCTGGGTTGCGTCTTTTCTACTTCCTCAGTAAAAGCACCTAATTATCCCCACTTTTCTATTTTTTTACTCCCTCCTCTTTACTAAATCCTTCCTATCCATACTCAAACACACTCTATTTCCTCTCATTTAAAAGACCTCCCCACCCCACATCCACACATCCACCTATTAAAACAAAATAACCCTCCCTGGACCCCATGTCCTCTTCCGGCAGACTCTCGATTCCCCCCTCTCTGCAGCCGGTCTTGGGCTCTCTCACACATTCTAATCTGATTTCCACCTCCACCTCTGCACCACTCTCCCTCTCAGTGAGTTCTCTGTCTTCTCTTGCTGACTCCAGCGGACACCCACTGGACATGCTTGGCCCTGCTCTTCTTCAACAGTCTTCTTTCCTGGATCTTTCCTACGTCTCTCATCTCCTTACAGATCACTCTTCACTCTCAGACATTAGACATTGACTGTGCTCAGGCCTCTTTCCTCTTTTCTCTCTACAAATGCTCCCAAGTGACCTTGTGCAAGCCCACGGCTTTAACTGTGTACAAGCTGTGAATGGATCCCCAGCTCACATCACATGTCCAAGATGCAAACCTGCACATCAGCACCTCATCTGCATTGCCCCATGGATGTGGCCCAGGTATCTTAAGCTGAAGATGTCAAAACAGAACTCATGACCTTCCCCGGTCAACTCAGCTTTTCCTGCATTCTTCATCTCGGCTCCGGTTCACCCTCCACTCGGGAATCACACTTGCCACCTCCTGCGGCCTCACGAGGCAGTGAGACCAATTCAAGGTTGAATGCTTCTGCCCCCAGCTTCTGTCCAGATTGTCTGTACTTTGCCATCCTCACTGCCATCATGCTTGCCTTGGCCACCAGCACGTCTTGCATGGGCTTCCACGGAGCCTTTTAAATGGCTGCTGTCCTTGAGAGCTCCTCTCTGGATGACCTCCTTGACCACTCTCTCCCTTCCCATGGTTTCTCTAAAGTCCCTCATTGTTCCCGTCTCATCTCTCATGTTGCTGTGTTGGTTGCTCCTTTTCTCTTCAACGCCTTTCACACTCAACCTTTGTTGCAGGCTACTTTCTACTCACTCTTTACGTCGATAACCCCTCCTCCCACCAAAAGGAGATGAGGCTTCCCATCACACAACTTCCTGTGTTTTTCCTTGTAGCGCTGATCACATTTATAATTTAATAATTATTACGTAAATCAAATTTCCCTTCTAGACTTATTTTATATCAAAAAAGGGACCCTGCCCATCTCATTTCTTATTGTATTGCCAATATTGCAGAGTTTGGTCGGTGCATAGTAAATATTTGTGAAACGAATGGACAAACCCATTTATTAAGCAAATTATGTTTTTATTGAAGGTAGGCCATGAGAAGGTATAGGAAGCAATTTGAACTGAAGAAATGAAGAATCAGCAAAATTAAGAACAAAATTCAAGTCCAGTGTATAAACAGTAGCCTAACAAAAGTCACAGTATGAAATCGCAAATCTGTGTAAGTGCAAAATGCAGTGGAGAAAAAGAGCAGATGTGTAACAAAGACATCTTCTGTGGATGGGATTCTCTTTTATTGGTAAGTCAATCTGACCGAGCTTCATTAACAGGACATTTATTGGCTTGAATAAGCAGGCCCAGCTCCAGTCATGTGACTGCCCATGTGGGTGGCTGCAGCTCCCAACTAGAACCAGCAACCTTCCCTGAGAAGTGGGGTAGGAGGTAGGGTGCTGATCTGACAGAAGAAAAAATATCCACTGTGAGTTTCTTGGTTAAGTAATCTAATGTACATTTAACTCTTGGTTGCATGAGCTATAAATGGTAATTGTTTAATTTATTATCCAAACAGACATTTCTGAGAGTGAAGGAAGGCTCTATTTGTAATCATGCTGGAATAAGGGGTATAAAACAGGACTGCCCTTAGAAAATCAGGACACAGGGTCACCCTAGCTCAGAGGAAGACAGTGAGGGAAGTTTCTGTCCTGGAAGAATAGCGAGGCGGAATTGAAACCTGAAAGGAAGAATGGGTCACGACAATGATGAGAACAGGGACGAGCTCCATGGAAAAGGATCCAGGCTCCTTTTCCCAAGCCAACCATTGCAGGCAACCCCAATATTAATTTAAAGGGTCAGTGTAAGGAAATGGAAGACCATTCCCTATGGACCCAGTTATATCTTTAGAGACAGTGCTTGTCCAAAAATAACGATTCCTTCACTGTGAATTACACACCACCAAGAGGTTCTGCCTTCTTGACTTCCTCATAAAAATTTCCAAATTGCCTTACAACAATTTTCAGATGACACATCCTGGCCACCCCAAACAAGAGAGAGACCAATGCAGGAGAAAGAGCCCCAAAGCAGGGGTTGGAGTCCTTGCCACTGCTAACTAGCTCCATATCCTTGGTCTAACTCTGTCTTCTTTATAAAATGGGCTTAATGAGAAAAATCCACATGGCTCCTCCTCCCAGTTCTGCCTTGCTTGGGCTCTAGGGCGCTAAGTGTAAGGCACCATCTTTGCAAGCAAAGAACTTACAGGCCACTTGGGAAATGTGGCAAATACATGACAAATCACAAAAACAGCAAATATGATAGAGTGCCCTGCATTGTGTTACGGTCAATAAACTCAGAAGTGGCTCAGGGAGTCCAGCGGCTGGACCCCTGGTGAGGGCTGTGGATGCTGCATGCCGATGGATTTGAGTCATCGCTGCAGCCACCTGTGGGGGGAACATGCACTCTGTAGGGAGGCTCAAGAGCAGAGCTTTCCGAGAAGCACAGGGATAAATAGTCAGTCATCTGGATTCCTACCTGCTTCTGTTTCTCTGGCTAAAGAGAACTCCAGTGATGACGCCGGGGTGGTGCTTGCTGCTGGCACCGGGAGCAGAGTGGCCCGAGCAGAGAGACAGACGTGGTCCTAACTGTGGGGACATGCTGTGCTCAGTCCTGGGGAAGATCTCGTGTGGTTCCTGAGGGGGCAGTGCGTGTGATCTGGACCCCGTCCAGAAATGGAGAGTGAGTCAGATGGGATTCGGGGAGCCCAGAATGCAGACCCCAGGCAGGGCCAGGCACTGCGCTCCCCAGGGGGCTCAGCAAGCCAGGACCAGGTGACATGGGTCTGAGGACACAGGCCTACAGGGATTTCCCCGGTATCCGTTTTGGACCAGCCTCTGTAGCACCCCTTTCACAGAGGACTCCATTTAGAAAGGTGATTTTTCTTCTCAAGTTGAAAGACTCTGTTGCATATTAAAGAGATGTTCCAGGATAGAGCTGGTTTGGCTAAATTTATTTCATGGGAGGTCAAAGGAAAGACACCAAGCGCCTTGCATATCCTATTAGATGAAAAGCTGCATGTTAATGACCTAGGAAATGACGGCAGAATATCTTAATCTGGTAAATTTTATTCCACACATTATGTCATATTTGATTTAAAGGGTCAAAAGGTCACTTGGGGGGCTAAAAATGGAAACCAGCATCTGCACCCCAATACAGAATAAATGGGATAGATGCAACACCAGAGACGACATCTTTCTGAACCACTGACTTCTGGAAACCCTTTTCTCTCCTGGCTCCATCACTCCCGGCCTGTGTGGCTCTGGTTCCATCTCTCCGGCCACTTCTCCACCTTTCCCATGGCCTCTGGTTTGTCCTCGCTGAAGCTCTCCCTGAACTTGGATGTCTGGCGTGCAACTCTCGTCTCCCAGCACCCTCCCTGTGGGAGTTCTCGTTTGCTCTGTGGGTTCAGTTGTTACTTCTGTGCAGACGACTTCAGCGACAACGCCGCCTGTCTCGACTTCTCTCTTGAACTTCGCTCTGCACGCACAGCGCGGCTGCACGTCTTCACCTGGGTGTCACACTGTCACTTCAAATCCAGCACATCCAACACCAGCTCCTCATCTCTTTCCAGTCAAGCTACGTCCCAGCTCCCGTCAGCGGCGCCATCTTTTATCTCTGAGTCACCTGCGTTGGGATCTTCAGAGTCAACTTAGCTCCTTCCATGCCTCACCTGCCCTACCAACCAGTCAGCATGGCCTCCTTGTTCCCTGTAGACCGTGCACACCTATCTCTCCCTCCCTGCCATCACCACTGCCACCCAGTTTCGATCTCAGTCACCTGACGCTGAAATTATTAGAAGGTTGTCACAGTTGGTTTGTCCTACCCAAACTTCTTCCTCATTCAATTCATCTCACAAATCATTGTCAGATTAATAGTACTAAAATATTGCTTAAAAAGGTTGAAATTCTTTTTTTGGGGGGGATTCTTGATTAACTACAAGATCAAATAAAAAATCTAGCCTGCACTTCATGACTCTTTACAATCTAGCTCAGTCTGTGCAACACCTTTACTCTTTACTCCCCCTTTGCTCAAAATATATGGCCCACCCAGACCAGCCACGTGGTCGACCTGCAGCCGCCCGGCGCCTTCCTGCCCTTCGCTTCCCTCCTGCTACGCCCACTCCCTGCAGCGAGGGCACCCTCCTTCCTTGCTTTCTCTCAACAGCATTCAGCAGGGGCGTCTCCAGCTCTTCCAAGGCCATGAGGATTTCCCCTTCGGAGGAATGCTTCTACTGCTTTCCCTGTCATTCGCTTAGTCATGCCTACTCATTACCATGTTTTGTTAGGTTTCATTTTATGAACGTTTTGTTTTCCCTATTAGACTAAATATTTTTCGGATCGGTGTTGTGTCTTAACTCTTTAGCCCCAATGCCTATTGTAATTCTAAAGAAAGCATTTCTCTGACTTACTCAAGGCCAGCAGTTATGCTTGGCATAATAAAAAAAAAATTACAGTTATTTCTGTGGAAATAGAGATTTGTTAAATAGAGGGATGTATAAAATGTCGTAGGTTATTAGCCCTTAAATGTGTGAGCAACGTGGTGCTATTGAAAGATTTGTATAACATCCTCATGGAAAGTTCTAGAGAACAGATTTTTTAAATAAAATTCTTGAATGTCAATACATATGTTCATTGATCTTTAAGCATATAAAGATTCCCCCAATATTCCAGAAAGAGCACATCACTTAAATGGAATAACATATGTGCAAAGTGTTTTGTAAACTTGGAGTAATATAAACAGATGTGGGATTACTATTACTAATGATAAAATTTCCTAACATTAAGTAATAACCTAGGAGAGAAGAATGGAGTGAACAATTATATAATGTTATTCCAGCAGCAAGAGATCATCTTTGCTGGCTGGAGAAGTGGAGAATACTATGCTCTTTCTTTTTTTTCTAATTCTCCTCCCTTCTGGCAAAAGATTAATCTTGCCAAAAATCATGATTTGTGTGAGAGGAGTGTATTTGTTATCATGGTCCCATTGCATGTTGACGGGAGACTGGAATGCATTTCCATTGCTGTTGGCAGCTCTCTCTTTATTGCTGTCTTTTGGGAAGTTAGCTGTATGTTGCATAAATTGATGAAGTAAATTGTTGGGGCCACTCTATTTTTTATCCGTTGTTGAAAAAGTTGAAGTTAGTTGTTTGCTTAATACTCCAAGCTGATGAGGCATTTCATTATCTTACCACTAATACACTCTAGAAAATGGAATCATTAGAGAACAGAAGTCATTGAAATGTAAACATGTGAATAATTTACACTTTCAACTGGTGTTAAATAAAAGGTTTTAATCTAGACAGAGATCTGACAATAAATATTCATTTCTAATTTCCAATGAGTAAACTTTATCTCTTTTTAAAAGCCTTTTCATTTGATTTTTTCTTCCTGGAAGATAATGGCAAATTTGACATGGGCACATTTGGGAATAAAATTTCCCTCTGGTCAACACAACCATGAAGAGTTATTATGAAAATCAAAATTTGAAATAATTGCAAACATTGTAATGAGTAGCCATTTTAGGATTCTTATGCATTCTTGCCCTCTGAGGCTTCCCTTCCTGGTTTAGTTTTCCTGGGGGATGTGAAAAGGAAGCAGAGAAGAGGAATCTTCTCTCTACACGGACAATTTGTTGGATGGTTGCCAGCCCGGATAGCAACCAGCCCCAGAGACAGAAGTTGGCTTTGATTTTACCCGCCACTGTCCGTGCCGGCCTTGACAAAGAGGAAGGGAGTGTGACCCACGGAAAGGAAATGTTTGAGAGTCACCAAGTCATCACCAAGTCAGGGGATCTGCTGCTGCTTCTCAGGTTGGACGGGTCCATGACCACCCGCACTGGACATCCTTTGGTGTCGCATCCAGCTCTCCGTGCTGCCTTTCTTGTTTTCCTTGCTGTAAGCGTTCTAGAACCAGCTATTCTGTTTTTCCTTTTTCTTTTAATGGCTTTCTTGAGGTTTAATTTACATGTCGTAAAATTCACCAGTTCTAAGTGTCCAATTCAATTATTTGTCAGTATATTTGGAGAGCTGTGCAATCATCACCATCATCTAACTTTAGAACATTTCTCTCACTCCCAAAAAGAAACCTTGTACCCATTTGCAGTCACTCCTCATTTCTGTTTATTCTTTTATTCTGTTTATTCTTCTTCTGGTTCACATCCTGCGTTGGCGGCTGTTTGCACTCAATCTGTAATTGTGCAGTGAATGAATTTGAGTACCTGGACTTCTATTATGGATTTCAGAGGCTACGGAATGTCAAAGCTGAAATGACCCACGGGAGCTCATCTAGTCTAAACTTTTTCTTTGTGGTTGAGGAAACTAACTAGCAGTCTACCATGTAGGTAATGAGGGTTAATTAGAAACTGGGATTCAAGGTTAGGTGAATGTGGTTTTAACCTAAAAGGAAGCACAGGTTCCAACAGACACATTTTGAGTTGCTTCTAGAGTCAGGATGAACTCTGAAAGCCAAATGCTGACAGGTGATTTACTAACAGCTGGTATTGTAGGCACCGTCCATATGGCTCGATGAGCCACCGTGGCTCCACCCCACAGACAGAGCCCGGCCTTGGCTGATCTGGGGTGTTCTTGGCCAACTTATACTCATGGCTGACTTTATATATGAAGTTGGGATGTTGGGGTCCATCGTTGCCCTGGTCTGTCTCCTCTCCCGTCCTCTGCTCTTTGCTCTTAGAAGCAGCTTAACTTTATTTCTTCCTTTCCCTACAGAATTAGCTTCTTCTTTGCCTGGGAACAGGCCCTTCTCAGGCCACCCGGTACTTCCATGATGACAGGCCTATAGGGTAGGCAAGTTCCACGCCCTTGGAGTGTTCTCAGCGCAGGCAGATATTCAGGAGGGATACGGAAGAGAGAGGTGCCTCAGCTTCTTTGGGTGTTTTCTATTTAAGCAGATGGTGGTTGCTCAGATGCCCAAAGTGTGTTTTCGTTGTTTCACAGAATTTTTATTACCAAAACTATGCAGAATGAGTTTTCCCAAGAATTTCTTCTTCTAATATACAAACTTCTGTTCATATTCCAATACCAGATTACAAACAGATACCATTTCTCAGAACATCTCCAAAGGGGCCATTTACAACATCTTGCTCAAAGAGCAATATGTTATTACAAGGAATTATGTCATTTTCAAAGATATTTCAGACCAGTGGATCAAATCCTCACATTTCCCCTGATTAAATTCTACTGATTAAATCACTTGTGATTTATCTGAAGATTATGAACACAAACCATAAAATAAAAAAGATCTTTTGATTTAAAAGTTAGTCATTAAAATCTTATTCTCTAAATTCCTGATTGATATTTCATTTAAACAAATATATGTGTTTGATCTTTATCTTGGTGATAAAAAATCTACTTTAGCTTTTATCTTATCCAACCAAGGCAATATAAAATAAAAGTGTGTTGATTCTAATTAAACATATAAAAATCAATAGCAATCTTACATATAAGCCATAATCAGTTAGTGCAGTCAGTGGAAAAGAAATTCCTATTTACAAAAGCAATCTAGAATATAAAGTGCCTATGAAGAATGTTAGGAAGAATAATGTAAAATCACAAGAAGGAAACTACAAAATTTTGCTGAGAAAGATCAAAATAAGGTTTGGACAAATAAAAGAGATATACTATGTTCTAGATATGGAAAGACTCAATATGGTGATTGTTATATATAAATTTTCTGTATTTTCTTAAATAAATTGTGGAATGTTAAAATTGTTTTAGAGCATAGTCCATTCTATCAACAATTAAAAATCTATCAGACTCTTGCATTGGAGTTCTGGCCTCACTGTGGTTCTGAATCACCCCAAGATGCTTTCTGAAACACAGATAAACAAAAGAGAGTATGAAGGGTATAAACTACAGACAACAAAAGCCAGGTGACAAGAATATGGATGGGTGTGGCCAAACCACCCTGAGCCATGGCAGAGAGGGGTCAGTTGTATGCTGGCAGATGCAGCGGGGAAGGGGCTAAAGTCTTGCCTATGATTTGTGGAAACTAAACGTATCCCCCCAAAGCAAGCATCTCACTCTGAATTTGCAGATGTGGCCACAACCGGTCAGGCCGAGAGAAGTCCTCAGACTCAGAGATGCTGGTGAGACAGAAATGATTGTACAGGTGGGTGCTGGAACTCCAAAGATGCTGCGACAGTCTAGCTGAGTGACCAGCAGACACTTTCAGAGGGATGGAGCCTCACTGTGTGGGAGAATATCGGAATCAGAAGCCAACTTGCATAAAGCAGGTATAGTGGGGTAAGGGAGAGAGAAGGCTCGTGCGGCATGGAGGGAGGGCCCAGAGGGAGCCCCTCCCAGTGAATATTGTAACAACCAAACCCAAAATCGAGACGTGAGAACACTGTCTTGAGAGTAAGGCCTTACATTGGGTTGGAAACCCTGAATCAGGATGAGAAACATTCCTGTAGCAGACTTAAGCTGGAGACTGAGCAGTGGCTCCACAGATGTCATGTTTTGAGCCATTCAGTTTCCTGCGATAAACGGAGATTTTAATCTACATATTGAAAAGGGCACTGCAAACATGAGCAAATTGACCCAGAATGGAAAAGCCCTGGATAGATCCTAGGAAAGGTATTGAATTTCAAAAATAAGGAAAACATTCTTTGAGAATCCAGCCAAAATGTCAAAATAACTTGAAAGAGAAAGAAAATAAGACTGGCATCAATCTTCTCAACAGAAACATTTTATGCAAGAAGGCAACGTTTTAAAGATTATCAAGAAAAGAAAATGTGATTGAAGGATTTCATATCCAGCCCAGTTTCCCTTAAAATACAGAGGCCACATGTAACCTGCATTGAGCATTCAAGAACCGAAGGGCAAGTGTTCCTGTGAGCCCTTCCCGGAGATTCTACGAGACAATGAACCTCAGACATATTAAAGTAATTACAAAAGCTTTATGTAGAGTGTTGGAGAAGGCGTTGAAGATATTTGACTGTAGGACTGAGACCAAACAATGGGAGTGAGGGTGAACAAAATGGTTCTGTGTTGGTTGTATGCTCTGACGATGGAGAAATGATGTAGGGCAAAATGTGAGGAGGAAGAGGAAAGTGGAACAACTCACTGATTACCCCGTGGATGTTAGCTAACAGTCAAATAGCACTTGCAACTGATAAATCAAGGAGTACAATCTTGGAGTACGAGGATTAACACCAACACTAGTGTCTAATGGTTCGGTGGTCGGGAAGAGGGACAGGAAAGGGACAGAGTTATTGGTTAGTGCCTGTTTTCATAACTGAGAACCATTTTTAACTGATTCAGGGGGAAGTTTAGCCACATGGAACATTGTTTGATTTTCTCCTTCTCCCATGGATGGTACGTATGAGCTCTGCATGATTTTAGGTGCTTAAGAGATAAGTCTTTGTTTCCAATCTAAAATAGAGATGCCTGAGGGCCTAATTCTCTTGCAAAATCTGATATTTAATTTTGGCTGTTTACTTATGTCTCCGTTGATATTAAACTAAAGAAAGAGGAGACGAAGGCTATTATGCAAAGATATTTGTAACAAGAAAAACACTAGAAGAAAAATATAAACTTTCCTAAATACCAAAATAAATTCACCAAAATTCTGGTAAATGATACCAGAATAGTAAAGAAAAAGACCTCATAGTGAAGGACTTTGTACATGCATGTGTATGTATCATAACATCCATAACATATGTATACCTACATACATATAAGCATATGGGTATGTCATATTACATGAAACAATATGAAAGAACTGAGCTCAACATATTGTCGTATCAATAAATATTGACAGATTTAACTCACTCATTAAGAGGAAAAGATGTCTGATTGGCTAACAAAGCAAAATACAACTTAAAGCTGCATCCAAGAGAGATGCCTAATACAAAGTAATTGAGGAAGAAAAATAAAAGGCTGGCAAGGATACAAATAGTAATCAAAAGAAGGCAGGTGTTGCAATTTGATAATAGACAAGATAGAATTCAGGCCAATAATCCTTAAAAGGAAAAAAAAAAAGATTATTTTATAAGGCTACAGGCACAGTTCACACTGAAGATACAAAAATTATTATTATCTATGCATGAGATTACACAGAAGCGACCTTTGTGTAACAGAAACCATGAGAGAGGAAAAAAGAGGGGGCCAGCCCCATGGCTGAGTGGTTAAGTTCATGTGTTCCACTTTGGTGGTCTGAGGTTTGCTGGTTTGGATCCTGGGCGTGGACCTACACACCACTCATCAAGCCGTGCTGTGGTGGCATCCCACACAGAAGAACCAGAATGACTCACAGCTAGGATATACAACTATGTGCTGGGGCTTTGGGGAGGGAAAAAAAAGAGGAAGATTGGCAAGAGATGTTAGCTCAGGGCCAATCTTCCTCACCAAAAAAAGGTTACCTTAAAAAAAAAAGAAAGAAACATGGACACACTGGAATAGGAGAAATAGACAGCACGTACAGAAGGACAATGTACGCTTTCAGTCTCAGGTGGAGACGGAACCATTAGTGTGGATAATGCTCGTCTTACCTCCTTCATTATGTAGAAGACCTCAACAAGGGAGTGAATAAGGTAGACTGTGTGGATCTAACATTTTGTACTCCTATAATAGAGAACATACTTTCTTCTCAAGTACACATTTACAAAAAATGACCATATATTAGGCCATAAAGAAAACCTCAATAAGTTCCAAAAATATAAGTAATACAAACCACCCTAAGTGCAATAAAACCAGGCATTAATAAGAAAATAAAAACACAAAGAGGTCCTTCCACCTGGAAAAACAAATCCTTCTATTAAACAACTCTTGGGTCAAAGGGGAAACAAACAAAATTGCAGAATTTCTAAAACTATAATAAGAAAAACTTAGTATCTCAGAATCTAGAGGATACGGTTAAACTAAAGCTAAGAGGAGAAGCATCTAATTATGTACCTCTATCACCAGAAATGGAAATAAACAAATTAGTTATATATACAACTAAAAAAGCTAGAAAAGAATAAATGAAAAGGAATTAATAAAAATGTAGGCTGTCCTGCGGATGAGGTGAGAAGATATACGTCTCCTCTGCTGGGAACAATTTAAACAGCACAGGAAATCTTGTGGAAGGTTGGGTCGAACTGGTGAGAAGTGGGGTATGTATGTTTGGTTACTTTTTGATTTCTTTTGTAGACATTGATATATATCCTGGTTTTCTACATTTCTTCAGTCAATTGTGGAACCCTCAGAATTTTGTAAAAAACTGTTCATTAACATTAAAAATTTGTTGGTCCAAAGTTGTGTTGTAGGACCCTAGGAATTGGCACCGTGGATGCAGTTGTGTAGTTTCATGAAGTTAAGGTTCTTTTTCTTGGCTCTCTGAGTTCTCTGTTTCCTTAGACTTCAGAAGGTATTTCTTTACAATACTGACAACTTTTTCATGCATTTAAGGGGTATTAAAATTGTCTATTATTTGTAGTTGTTTTCAATGGAAGGGTTGGTCCGAATAACTTAGTATGGGATATTAGAAATGGGAGCTTCTCTTTTTTGTTGTTAATTATTTCCTCATATTTACTTGAGATTTTTTGAGTTATTTTTCTAACTTCTTGAATGGAATGCTTAGTTAATTCGCTTTTAGTCTTTCTTATTTTTTGAAAATGCATTAAAGCTCTACATTTTCCTCTGAGGACTGCTTTGCCTGTGCCCATGGGTTTTAATATGGAACATTTTCATTACTACACATTTTTAATTTCAGTTTTTATTTTCTCTTACATTCATAAGTTATTCAGAGGTTCTGATTCACGTGTTTGAGTAGCTTGACATTTTGAGGCCATCTTTTGGTTATTAGTTTCTAGTTTTATTGCTTTGGACTCAGAGAGAGCTGTTTCTGTGATTTCTACTTTTGTGGAGTCTGTTTAATTTTCTTTATGCACCAAAACTTGGGCACATTTGTAAAGTAAATATTCCAAAAGTGTTTGAAAAACACATGGATTCTCCATCTGTTGTGGGCAATGCTTTCTTTAGATCATTTCAATCAAGCTTTTATCAAGATATTTTAATCTTGCCTCTTTATTCAGTTGTCGCGTATGTAATTTTTCAAGAGGTAACTTAAAATCTCACTCTATGTCTGCGAACAAGCTAGTTTCTTCTGGTTTTCCAGTTTCTGCTTTATATATTGTATATAACTGTTTTATATATTTTGCTTGATATAGTCTGATGTTTTGCTGTTCAATGTATAGGAGCTTATACTATTAAACAAAAAGGCCTGTACTTTTATATTTTATATAAAACATAATTCCTTGTGTTAAATGTCCTTTTTGTCTTGATTTTTGGGTCTAATATTAAGTTTAAGCTCCCGCAAGTATGATAAGCCTCTTTCGTCATCTCTATTTCTCCTCCTGTACTCTGTTGATGTAATTTAGAGTTTTAGTTCCAAAATACCAAAAAATACCAAAAAATTATTATTTTTTGCCTTATACTTTTACCTTTTAAAATCATACCAACTATGGCCATATTATAAAGATAATTCTTTTTTAAAGTTGTATCTTTTTGGTATTTTTCTCACCATTATTTCTTATATCCACTAACTTCTTTATTAGATTCATTTTTCAAATTTGCCAATACAAATGTTCAAGTAACTTCTAAAAAGATTGACAAACTTTTGGAGTCACTGAATGTCTGTACTTATCCTTATTTTGCCTTACACATGACTGGTTTTAGGCTAGGTATGAAATTCCTTTTTTCTCATCCTTGCAACATTGCTCCATTATCTTCTAGGACCTATTTTTGTGGATCAGATAGCTGATTTTTTGTTTCATGTAGATAATATTTTCCTTTCTGGACACTTTCAGGATGAATCTAGGAATGGGTCCTTTTTGTTTTTGTTTTTGTTTTTTTTTGGTGAGGAAGATTGGCCCTGAGCTAACATCTGTTGCCAATCTTCCTCTTTTTGCTTGAGGAAGACCATTGCTGAGCTAACATCTGTGCCAGTCTTCCTCTATTTTATGTGGGATGCTGCCACAGCATGGCTTGATGAGCGATGCTAGGTCTACACCTGGGATCTGAACCCGCAAACCCCGGGCCACCAAAGCAGTGCACAAACTTAACAACTACGTCACTGGGCTGGCCCCAAGAATGGGTCATTTTTCATTCTTCTTGTACAGCACTTGATCAACCCTTTCAATAAGACAAAACAAAAGAAAATAAACAAACCAAAAAACTCAGGGCATTTTTCCAAGAGGGAGAATTACTTCATTAATGCTTTGTTCCTTTTCTCTCCTCCAATATCTTTTTCTCCTGAAAACTCTATTAGACAGCTGTTGAAATTTCTGAATCAGTCCGTGTTATCTTTTAAATTTTCTGTCCTATTTTTCATCTCTGTCCTTTTGGTTTGAGTTTTTGGAAACTCTCTCAGTCTTCCACTTTCCTAACTGGACATTCAGCTTTGTCAATTTGTTCTTTTATTGAGTTTTTCATCCTGGAAATCATATTCTTTATCTTCCTAAGTTGTATTATAGGCTTTTTGAGATTAGCCAACAGGTATCCTTTCATATTCCTCTGAGCTCATTCATTGGACTTCAACATTTTCTTCTGCCTTCATTCTGACTCTTCTCTCGACTTCTGTGAGGGGCACTGTTCTTTCAAGCTGCTTCCCCCAATGTGTGAGGATTTGTAATTATTCACATCATAGATGAGACTGTAAGCCAAGTGGTACTGATGACTGTGCTGTGTCACCTTGGCAGTGAATGCAAATTCTGACCTTAGAAGCCATGGCTCTGGTGTCTGTGCAGGGGATGGGGCTCAGGGACTCGGCCAGCTGAGCTTTCCCTCAGGGAGGGTGAGCAGGGCACCTCATGGGTCCCAGGCATATCATTCTCACGGCAGCTTAAGTTACCCAGGTGGCTACCAGCTTCTCTGGCCATAGACCCCACCCTGAGGACCTCCTCATCAGAAATCCCACATAAGAGAGCCATCCTATTTACTCATGATTCTAAGGATGACAAAGCTCGGCTGGGCCATCCTTCTGCTCCCGGGGCTGCTGGCGGGGTCTGCAGTTGTCTGGGGTCTCCACTGGGCTGGAACGCCCAGGAGGGATCACTCACATGCCCAGAGCCTTGGCAGGGCTGCACTTACAAAGGATGCACTTCTCTGTCTCTTTCTCCATGTAATCTCAGGGCTTCTTCCTCTCCACGTGGACTCTCCTCATGTGATTTCTCTAGGTGGTCTCCTCAGCAGGGGAGCTGGACTTCTTACAAGGACAGCTCAGGATGTCCCCAAAGTGCAAGTTCCAAAAGGGAAGAAGCAGATGCAGCCAGTCCTCTTAAGGGCTCGGCTCAGACCTGGTGCCTGGTGCAGGGCTGCTCCCCCGCATTCTGTTTTATAACGCAAGTCACAGGCCACCCAGACTGGATGAGGGAGGTACCTACACAAGGAAGTAAACAGGGGGCACTGTGGCTCATTGGGGTACATTGGAGGCTGCCTTTGAATAATTTCTGGGCTGACGGTCCATGACTTGATCTTTTCCCTCCTCTGATCTTGGGGTGTAACGGGGTTCTGCTGGGAAACTTATTTTCAAGATGGCCCTTTTTTTGTCTGTTTGGTAATGCTGGCACTTTAGCTTGTTGGGATTTGCCATTGATCAATATTCATGTGTTCCACATCTTCCAGAATTTCCTTCCTGTTTTGATCTATTGATAAGGGTCCATTTCTTCCAGAACCATAATGAATTAAAAAATATTTCTTCAGTGATTTCAACAGGGTTTGGAGAGGGCTGAAAGAATAATATATCTTCAGTCAGCCATAGATATCAGAATCCTGTTTTCTACTTTTTAAATAAAGAGCATCTATTCCATTAGTAAATCAGAAAAACAGAACAAAATTTCAAGACATTTGCCCTTATACTGTGTCATTACATTATATTATCTTTTTAAAGGAAAATGACTGAGTTTTTGCATTCTTATCTATTTCTTTATGTATTTCATGTTTTCCTAAATTCTGCCTGTAAATTAGACAATTTAATTTTTTGTTGTCTCCTGTCCTCCTTCAATCCTTAATTTTCCATGAACTCTTGAGTGGCTTCATCTTCCTTCTTTATTGACGACAAAGGTAATGAACGCCCATGAATTGAGTATCAAGGTTTTGAGAAGTTAGATTGGGTGTTTGGCCAATATATTCCTTCCTAATGCTGTGTGCGCGCGTGTGTGTACATTCACGTCTGGAAACTTTCGAGATAGAAGAGTTTTTCTTGGCACCCAAATCACAAAAATTAACACTGTCATAGATTTTTTATCATTTTTACATAGTAATTTTTTAACTTATTTATAAGATAAATGGATTAGTTCTCACAGAAAAGCCAAACTATTCTGTTTTATTTTTGTGAGCCAAGTTATCATGAAATTCTAGCTTTAAGATCCTTTTACCAAACCTCAGCTTAGCAAAAGTGACTGGAAGAATATCTTTATCAAGGAATCTTAGTAAGGCAACACCATCCCTAGATAATGATGATGTCAAAGTATTGAAAGTGTGTTTAGATCGATGCTTCTGTGTCTGGGCTGCTGGAGGAAGGCCCAGCACCCTGCAGATGAGGCTGATGGAAATTTATATCGCTCACCACAGCAGCCTCTCGGAACTGCATAGCTGTCTTAGGTCCCGTCTCTCTTGACACTCCCAAACCACAATTTGCAATATTCTCCACTTTTCTCCCATTGTCTTTTTCTTATTGACTAATGAAATCTCTACATCTTAAGAATATTAATCCTTGATCATACTATTTGCAATCCTTTCCCAGATTTATTTGCCTCTTGTTTTAAAAGATATTTTAAACCATCACAGCAATCCATTTTTTCTTTGTGATTCCCCCCCATTATTTTGGTGTTTTTTCATTCATTCATTCAAAAAGACAGACATGATTCTCCCCTCATGGAATGTACAGCTTAAGAATATAAAAACTAGTCTTATTTTTTAAATTTTGCATATTTATTTTTTATTTACTTACTGGGTTATTTTTATCCATCTGGAATTTATTTGGTTATATCATGTGAGGTGTGCCTATAATGTATGCCAGTTTTTTAAACACAGGGGCGTTTTTCTTAACACTGTTTATTAAATATGTCTATTTGTATGCACACCTCTTCTCGTGTTTTATAATTTCCCCTTTAAATGAAAAAGTCCTTAGTTAAATGAGACTTCTTGGCAGGAACATTTTCCCCATCTTGCTCTTCCCCTCCCCCAGCAATTTCTTAGCTCTTCTTTGTTATTTATTTTTGATATAAATTTTAGAATGATTCTGTCAGGTGCCATAACAATACCCACTGGGACTATGATTGCATTTACATTCCTCTTTTAAATTAATTGGGAAAAATATTCATCTTTACTGCATTCAGCCTTCCTTTTGGTGACCATCATATATTTCTGTAAAATGTTTTAATGTTGCTCAGGAAATATTTGTGGCTTTCCTATTGCAAATTCTGTATAATTCTGGTTAGGATTCGTGCTTGCGTTTTATGTTTGGGTTTGCTATTATGAAAGTAATTTTCTCCCATTCTGTTTTCTAATAACCTATGA
The DNA here is from genome assembly GCF_021613505.1 of Equus quagga. Lineage (NCBI taxonomy): Eukaryota > Metazoa > Chordata > Mammalia > Perissodactyla > Equidae > Equus > Equus quagga. Next base: position 180,664,924 of record NC_060268.1, on the reverse strand, counting down.
ATTAATTTTCCTATATTTAACATATTTCTGGATACTTCACTTAAATTAGTTCTAAGGGTTTCTATGTATGTGTATATTACGTGCAAAGAATGATTTTTGTCATTTATAATAGTTCATTTTTTTATATTTCACATGTCACTGCATTGGGAAAATCTATCAGAACAATATTAAACAGATAGTGATAATAGACATCGTTGTATTATTTCTAATTTTAACAGGAATAAAGTCAATATTTTTGCATAGCTTCATTTTATCATCTAAAATGATGATTGTACTATCTATCTGGTTCACAGGGTTAAGGACCAGAAAAAATGAAATGACTGTAAAACCCTATATAAATATAAGGTGGTAATGTTATTTAATTACTAAGATAGACTAACTGAACATTCTTAACAATGTAAAAATCAGAAGGCATTCATTTCCCTAAAAACCACCCTTTCCTGTTTTCACAGATAAACTAAAGATTAATACTGATTCCTGAGATGGAGTTCTTTCTTTCTCTGTTAACCGTTTGCAAGCGGAGTCATTCTTAGGTTGGCATAGAAAACCAGCTCAGGAAACATAAGAGCTCATTAATATATCTTTTGATCTTATTGTCCAAATTCAAGTTCACCTTAGATTGCAAGTCCGATTATCTTGGGACGCATATTCTACTTGGTGGGTAACAACAAAAGAAGTCACTTAGGATCTTCTCTGGTGTTCAGTTTCAGTAGACCAGTTTCTATCTTTGACCTAAGGCTGGGAAATTGTGGTTGAGCAGGGCTGAATTCACTGTCTCCACCCTATTTCATGCTGTGGGATCCTGAAAGGAGATCCTGGTTGGATGTAGCTGACCTTCCCTGTTTAATTTTTCTAGTGGAGGAGCTGTGCCCAGAGTAGAGGCCCTCCTGCCCCTGGACCACCCTGGACTACCGCACTGGAGATGGGTGGGGGCAGCACGTCCTCCTGTGGCCCCCTCGCGCCTAGAATCCATCCACAGGCAGCTGAACGGACCTCCCCAGAATTGCCTGGAATTTTCCATATGGTTAGGCTTCTAAGCCACTTGTTTGATTACCTTGCTCTTCTTAATGCAATCTTTTTAGCCACTCAACACATTTGTTCTTGAGCAATTTAGACATCAGCCCATGTTTGTAAAGAAAATATTCCAAGAAAAGTCTCTGGAGAGGCATCTAGTGCATGACCATTTCGTGATAAAATGGGGATGGTGGCCATCAAGGGCTCATGCATTCACTTCCCGGCCACCTTTGCAATCTCATTTGATGCCACTTTCCATGTTGGTAAGTGGGTCGCTCCTCTGCTTAAAAATGAGGACCAAACTCCCCAGCTTCTTGGTTGAACCAATAAAGCTAGTAACAATAAAAAGAAACAATGCATAATGTTCATTATACTGCTGTGTGGGGAGTATGTTTAAGACTTGGGCCCTAAATGGTTTTTAATCCCAGGATGCACTGATTGTGATAATGTGAGAGGCAAACCGGCCGTCTGTTATAAAATCATTGCAAATATGAGCAGAATAAAAAATGGTTAAAGGGATCTTGTTACAGATTCTGCTTATCCCATAAGGATTTGAGAAGGGCAAAGAGGCGATGATTCTGTTTGGGACTTGTTCTTGAAAGATTACCTTTTATGTAGGTAAGTCAAAAGGTTAAAGAAGTAAACAGAATTTAAATACAGCCAGTTTTAGTAATTTTTCTATTGTTCGACTGAACTGCTTCATAACATAATAAAAAACCCCTGCAGTAGCCAGCCAAGGACAAAGAATTCTTAAGATATAAAAGCTGTAAAATCTTGCCAGGACTCATCTATAAAATATCATTTTGATTTTGGGTCTAGAGAAGTGCTATAGATCTCAAATTACAGTAAATCTCTAAAAGTCCAATAGTGATTTCCACCAGCTCGTGCCTGTAACGGACAACATTGCACCATCTCATGAAGTTATGATGAAGGAATTGGGGGAAAAGGGTGAGAGTGATTCTGGACTTTATTTTGGCACCTGGCAGAGCTCAATGTTACCACAATTATTGGTTTTCTGAAATATGTCCCTATGCATTATTCTGATCAGATTACTTGCATTGCACAATCCTCTGGTGAATAACGGGACAATAGCACAAAATAAATCTCTCTCTGAAATTTAATCTCCGTGTCTGTACACTGTTAAGAAGAACATCTACAGTCCTCCGATAAGGAGTTGTATATCTTCCCCCACTGAAGTGGGGTCTGTTCTTTAATTATCCGTAATGAAAAGTCGCAAGCAGGCAAATGACCACATCGCTGATGTTTATGTGAGAAACATGGTGTTGAAACATAGCCGATGTTCTCACAAGCCCTGTGTGTTGAAATTCTATTTTCTTTTGTAAAAACACCACAGTAGATTGGGTGGTTTACCCAAAGCATTGCCCTTTCACCTCCAACAAGTTTCTAGTCTAATTCTTTTGAAAACCTTCACCCCTGACGAGGGGTGCCCGGGTGTATGGACCATCCCTCATCATTTTGCACCTTTTCCTTTGAAACCCTGTGAAGCTCCCCTCATTTAAAGGGAAAAACAGATTGTCTTTGGCTGTAGAATTTCTCCCAGGGAGTGGAGAGCGTGCCAAACAGGAAAACATGAGACACTTGCGCCCGGTATAGAAAAGTGACCCTGCCTCCTGTTCCTTGAGCTGTGGGGCACGTTCACGTTGAAAATGAGTGATGTGAGGGGAAGAAGGCCAACACCCTGTAAAAATAGGACCTGCGCTCACAGCTGAAGCCCTCCGCAAGGCAGGGCTTCCTAATGGCCCTCTCTTTGTAATAGCCAGAAAAAAATGCCATGGGGGCATTCAAATATCAGACCGGGAACTCAGCTCCGACTGCCTCTTGTTTATGAGGAAACATCGCATCTTGAAGTCATTTTTTCCTCTCTTTCTAGAAATCCTATTGTCAGAGTGTTACCGGCCCTCCTGATTTGGGTGTGTACCTCTTGGAACAGACTCATATCCTGGGGAAGTGTCCAGGAAATGTTTATTCTTTATTTCAAAATTAGTTTTTTTAAAAAATTATAGCAGAAAGACATGCTCATTACTAAAGGAAGCAAAGAGTACAAAATCTGGTAAGTTGCAGTTAACCACCAGCAGCCCCCGCACGTACACGGGAGGAATCGCAGTTTATGTCCTGCTGCCTGGCTGTTTTTCACTTGATGTGTCTTGGGCGTTTTTTTCATTTCTGTACATAAGTTTAAGCTGATGAAAATTAATCCTGCTTAGTATTCCAGAAACTAATTTATTTAACTTGTCCCGCGCTAATAGATGTTGAAGTTGTTTCCAGTTTTCCATTATTACAAACAAAAGGAAGCCAAGAAAAAGGATACCTAAGTTCTGATACAAAGGGACTCCGTTCGGATCCGAGCTTCAGCGCTCGTCAGCCACGCTTCTTACCCTCGCTGAAACGGTTTCCTCATCTGTAAAATTGGAGTAAAGCAAACCTATGTCGTGTATTTGTTGAGAGAATTAAAACAATGCACATAGAGAGCAAAGACCAGGGCTTTGCATACAGACAGCTTTCTCCGTATTTTATCTGGAATAAACACTTGCGTGTGTGTGTGTGTGTGAGAGAGAGAGAATCTTTATACAAATAAGTGAGTGCTTTGTAAGATTAAGTCTCATATGTGGAATTGCTGGGTCAAGGCACCCGTGCACTTTAAACCTTGAGGAATATTGCCAAGTTACCCTCCTCAAACGTGCACCCAGTCATGCTATCACTGAGAAGTCATGAGTGCCTCCTTCCCACACTGTTGTCAGAAGAGGATTATTAATATGCTGGTCATCCTTTGCAAATCCGTAAGTGAAAATGGTACTTTTTGCTGTGATTTGCATTGATTCACTTTCATTATTTCATATATCTTCGTGTCTTTGGACATTTTCCTTTTGGCTTCATCAAATTTAAACAAACAAACGAGATGTCTCAGCATTCGGTTTGCCTTGTGGAGGCCTCCCTTTCACCTGCATTGGTGTTATAAGTATTTCCCCCAGATTTTCATTTCTTTACCCATTTAGTGCGCAGAAATTGTGCTTTACAGAATTTTACACGTTATGTTTAGTCAGAGTTATCACTCTTTTCCTTTATTTCATCTGGCTTTTTTGGGTATACAATTATAATCATTTTAGCCATTTCTAGGAAAGTCCATTTTTCTTTTAGAACTATCATGCTTTCATTGAAAAAGTAAGTATGGCAGATCTCTAGAACTTATTCATCTTGCATAGCTGAAACTTTACATCTGTTGGGAAACTCTCCAATTTCCCCTCCTCCCAGGCCCTGGCAACCACCATTCTGCTCTTGAATTAACAAACAGTACTGTACACTTAAAAACTGGTTAAGAGGATAGGTCTCATGTTAAATGCTCTTACCACCCCCCGCTCCTCCCCAAAAAAACCCCAAACCAAACCAACAACAGAACCCAAAGGAGCAGGAGGGAACTTTTTGAGGTGATGGACATATTTATTACCTGGATTGTGGTGATGGTTTCACAGGTGTATGCTTACCTCCAAACTCATCAAATTGTATGCGTTAAATATGTCCAGGGTTTTTTTGTATATCAATTACACCTCAGTAAAGTGCACACACACAAGTTAAGTATTTGGTCCAAATGAAACTTATTCATTAGCTATCCTTTGTTCATTCTTAGAAAAAATATTTCTGAGCATCCCCCATGTGCTGTTCTGGGCAACAGGGGTGAGCAAAAGGAAAATATGTGCCCTTGCCAGGCTGACATTTATATGTGCAACAGACAAGAAATCACGGATAAACAAGACACTTGACAATTCGCAGAGGTAAATGGCTCTTTGAAGGAAATGGAGAAGGGAAGGTGCCAGAGACCTTACGGAGTGGCCAGGGACATTTGGAGAAAGTGTGTGAGGGTCCAGCACAGAGCTGAATGCTCGCAGGCTCCTGACTTTGCAATCTGCCTTGTGTATCATTATTGTTCTTTTTCGTTGGCATGTTTTTACTTTTAACCTTTCTGAATAACTTTTGAAAAATGCTTCTTACAGCATATAGTAGAGTTTTCATTTGGTATAAAATACTTTTTAATGGGTGAATTTCTCCAATTTACATCTATTGTGACAGACGTATTTATAGAATGTGGTATGCCTAATTTTAGGTTCTTGTTTCCATTTTTTACGCTTCTTTTGTTTTGTTTCTTTTGCTCACACAGTCTGAGTGTGTGTGGGGGAAGAGAGAGAATTGGAGAGGAAAGAGAGTCTGTCTAGTATTGGGAAAATTAAATTTCATTTTATTTCTTCTAGTGGTTACTTTTAAAAAATTGCTTGCATTTCTATTTCTTGATTGATCAACTTCAGATAGTATTGATTTGCCCCAGCCTGTGAAAGATGGGGAAATGTGTGGCCTTACGTTTTCTTTTCCCTCCCTGTCTCTGGATTGTTGTTAGTTATGTTATAATTTTAATGTTGATTTTTTAAAAAAAACTTCCTTTCTCCTTTATCCCCATAACTCTTGCAAATGCTTTATTTTGATTCCATGTTTAAATGTATTCAAAGCTCACCCACCAGTTTGTTTATCCTCATTCCTAATTTCCTTATTTGTTTTCCCAGATTTCATCTAGCTTTCTTTTTTCTGTGAAGAGCTCATGTATGCTATATTTGAGGACAGATTTTTTTATTCACTGTATACACAAACAAATGGGCTGGGTACAAAATCCTTGAGTCCTACGTCCTCCCGCAAAGCTTTGGGGAAGAGCGTTTCTCAATGTATGGGTCTTTTGGACACCCTGCCTCAGAATTATCAGACATTTGTGTCATGTGCCAGTTCCTGGCCAGCAACTCCATCCTAGTGATTCAGAAGTTCCAAATGTGGGCTTGAGAACTCTGCCCTTTGAAAGAGGTGTCCTAGGACCCCCTTTTGCAGCTGAGGTTATGGAATCAGTGCTGCCTGGAGCGTTCTGTGGGTCTTGGCTCTGAACCGTGTGTACAACATCTTGGGCCAGCCAGGAATTTATCCTTGGTAGTTGATTTCCTTGTTCTGGTTCCTGTCCTTAAGGGTTTTTAAAAAATTCTTGAAATTCAGTCACTTCCTCTGAAGTGATATAAACTTAATGTTTATAGTCTTGTGTCATTTTCCCCCTGGATTTGGGAATCAGGTCTTTCTTTAGTTTAGGGACGTATTCCTTCCATTACATCTTGGAATGATTTCATTTTCTGCTCCATGTCCTCTCCCTGTGGGCACCCTTCGTCCCAGCCACTCTCTTTCTCCTTACTCTGATTGATTTTCTTCATGGCTGTTAACAGTATCTGAACTTCGTTCATTTTCTTGCTCCTTCCTGTCTTGTCCCCACCATAATGTGAGCTTTGGTGAGCCGGTGGCTTCCTCACTGCTTATGTCCAGGGTCCTAGAACAGCGTCTGCACATAAAGTAGTCAGGACTCAATTATTCTAAGAATTTTAGAATGAAAAAATGATTGACTAAGTGAATGAATGAATGAAAAATCACATCTATGTTGGAAGCAACGGAATCTGAATTGGAACCCCGTGTCTTTCTTTCATCTCTGTCACCTTTTCCTTATAACCCTTCATTTTTCCGTGTGACTTTGTGGAATTTTCCATAGGCTTATCCATGTACCTATATTCTCAGCATTGTCTGTTTAAATTCCTGCTGCTTTAATTGAGGTTTTCACTTCCATAACAATTTTCTTACCTTAAATTTTATCCCCTTCATTATTCTTTATTTTTATTTTGTAATGTTCTCTCTTTTATCTCTCATAGTTCTTCTCTATTTCTTCCATATTCCATTTTCTTTTAAATTTACTCAAGAATATAAAGAAACAATTGCCTGAAAGATTTTTTTTTTCCTGCTTTTAGAGCAATTCTTTGAAAGTATGTCCTTCCTTGGCCTTCTTCCTGATATGTGGTTGTGTGTCTCTGTTAGAGATGCTGTGGCCTTGAGCATCCATCATGGAGGTGGTCACATGTCTCTGTTAGAGACGTCCTGGCTCTGGGTATCCATCATAGATGTGGTCGTGTGTCCCTGTTACTCATAATCTACTATTTGAGGTTGCCATCGTTTCCTGCCTTCACTGAAGCTGGAATTAATTTTCCATTGTTTTTGCTTTTTCCCGTGGGTTTCAGAAAAGGAAATCACCCCTTTTTCACCCCTTTTTATGGGAGCAACTTTGAGAAAGGTGGATCGAAATCCACTCGTCTGTTCGGTGGGACCCAGTGATGGAACTATGCCCAGTTCAAATGCTCCTCTTGTTAGATCCATATGTCCCTGAGTACTTCTATATGATTTTGCTAAAATTGGAAAGAAATTACAGCTAGCACGAGCATAGTGTTTCTAATGATTTGTTTTGAGTAACTCGCTGGTATTTCGGGGTTCAGCAAATGCTCATAATTTGTGAGTAACTGCTGAAGGCAGAGAAAACTAACATTTAATGGATACCTACTAGGTGATGATGGCGTTACATCTGTTATCATTCAGTTTAATCTTCACAACAAGCCTACTAGCTGGGTACTATTATCCCCATTTAGTGCACCAGGAACCTTGCTGGAGATTGCCTTCCTACTGGGATCTGATTCTGCAGCAAGTGCTAATTCCATTGAACCCTGAGGTCCTCTGTGCTGAGATGTCTCCATTACCATTTCTTGCCCTTCTTAGCAACATTTGGCCTTACTGGAGCCTAAGTGAATAAAACGTTTGCCATTGTGTTCATCTTTATGAACGTCTTAACACAGAGGTTACCTAGTGATCTTACCTATGGGTTAAGGCTGTGGGACGGAAAGGATGAAGACAGCAGTTAAAAAAAACCAAGTGGTGTGTTCTCACCTGCCTGTTACAGAGTAGTTAAGGCTGCGGGGCTACCTCATGCCTCTAGAGCCCCTAGTCCTCGTCTGTGTCTCCCCGCAGGCCACATTGTGAATTCTTTGGGACCTTGGACAACTGTCTTGTTGCCTGACTCCCTCACCTCTGCAGCATGCAGAGAGTGTGCTGCAGGGCACGGGGCTCAGTGAATGTTGGTTGAATGAATTAATGAGTCAATGATAGGTGAAGTCAGCAGAGGCTCTGAATTCACCGCCCACACCCTTGAAGGCCTACTTACCCTCTTATAACTCTACCACCCTAACTCCACAGTGAGAGAGTCATTTCTTTTGCTTATGTCTTGGATCCACGTGTCCGTCACAGATGTGGTGCTGTGTCTCTCTCTGAAGAACACGTACTCTGTGAAGGGGTAAGATCGAAAATCTGCTTGGTTATTTGTTTCTTCCATGTCAGACTTTCTCTCTGAGAAGAGCTCTTACTTGAGGAAGAGTTATGGGAGGAGAAAGAGTTGAAGGAGGTGGGTAAATTCAGTGGAATGGCCCCCAAAAATGTCTTCATCCCAACCCCTGGAACCTGGGAATACGCTGTTACAAGGTGAAGGGGAGTTATAGTTGCAGATGGAATTAAGGTTGTCAATCGGCTGGCCTTAAAATAGGGAGATTATTGTGGATTATCTGGGTGGGCCCAGTAATTGCAAGGGTCTTTAAAAGTGGAAAAGAGAGGCGGAAAAGTTGGTGAGAGTGATGCAGTGTCAGAAGGGCTCAACCCACTGTTGGTGGCCTTGAAGACGGAGGAAGGGACCATGAGCCAAGGAATTCAGCCGCCTCTAGAAGCTGAAAAAGACGAGGAAATGGGTTCTCCCCCCGAGCCTCCAGGAGGGATGCAGCCCTGCCGACATCTTGATTTCAGCTCAGTGAGACCATATCAGACTGCTGACCTATAAGACTGTAAAATAATACATTTGTGTTGTTTGAGGCCATTAAGTTTGTGTAATTTATTACAGCGACAGTAGGAAACCAAGAGGTAAGTGGACGCAGTTTGAAAAAGCTGGGATTGCGGTGGAAATGCCCGCCCCACTTCACCATCTGGAACAAAGATGAGCTGAGATCGTCCCTGTGCTGGCCTGCATTGTGAGCGAATTACTTGGGCTTTCATCTGGGTTTAGGAAGACTTCTCAGTTGGTCTCGTTGTTATCCCACCTGCTGGTGGGGAGAGAACATCAATTGTGCAGCCTCGGAAGGCAGATCATCGGTCCTCTTTGAGAAGGCCGGGAAGAAAACACAGTTCAGCTCATTTGCGATTATTCCGTCTCCAGTAAAATCACCAAGAACTGTCTGGGTGAGTTTGACAAAGCAGCCGTTGGATGAGGATTCAGAAAACGCCTCATTCCATCCTCCGTTTGAGAGTCTGCAGGCGTTTTACAGTCTTCTCTGAACGCAGAACACATGCTACTTAAATTCCTGACACAGCTGCAGAAGCATATGAGCATTTTTGTTTTGGGTTCAGAGTTTCTTCCTGACCAGCTAATAGTGATAGCAGCTCAGGTGAAGGAAAGTTACGAGCCTGCGCACACACGTGCACACCCTCACTCGCATATGCACACACAGTTCTAACAGCTCCCCAATGTTCCATTCAGCAACAGATGAACTGGGTGGATGTTCACCTGTGTAAGTTTGCCTGTGCTTGGTAATTTTGTTGACTCAGAGTGGCCTGTTATAAAACTTAGAAAAAAACCGCAAACATTTTTTAGTTCTTATTATGTGCTAGGTGAAGTGTAATCAAGTTGCCTGTGTCATCTCATTTAATCCATAAAATTGAGTAAAACAGATGCTATGCCCGTTTTACAGATGAGAAAGTAGGTTGGGGTCTCAGTAAGGTTGTGCTGCTCGTGTTGTGCATATCTGGTACCCCACTGCCCGTCTGAGTCACACCAAACACCAGCTCATGGTTGTGATGTGCTTGTAATGGCCAGGGAGCTGGGTCTGCACCCTGGCTCTGGTGATAACTAGCTGCACGACTGGGGCCATGCTGGTTAATCTTCTCATATCCTAGTTTCTTGATGGAAACTGGGTATAATAATAATGTCTACCTCAGACGGTTGTTTGTGGATTAAATGAGTCAATGCAAGTTCGGGTTTTGAACAATTTGTGGCACCTAGGACATCCTCATGAAACATTAGCTGCTGTTGTCACCTTAGGGCCGATGCTTTGTGAATTGTCATGTCAGTCAGTGGCTTGGTTTAAGTGTGCTAATAAATTGTATAGTTAGACAAAGCCTAGTTCACATTAAATTTCAAATAAAACAAAATAAAAGGGAAATTAAGCCAATGGATAAATGTATATTGTAATAATCCCTTCCTTTTTATTATCTAACATGGTTCTCACAAGAACCTCAAAAACTCAGTGGGACAGTAATTATTGTATTTTTTGTTAAAATTGGGGAAACTGAAGCTCACAGAGCTGAAATTACTTGACCAAGATTACACAACCAGCAAGCAGGAAAGGCAGATCTGCTTCCAGACCTGACAATGATTCTGCTTCATCTGCCATCCTTCATCCCTCTTCCTTCCTTCTTTCCTTCCTTTCTCCCTTCCTTCCTTCCTTCCTTCCTACTTTCCTTCCCTCCTTCCTTCTTTCCATCCATCATTTATTACTCAGAATGTGCAAAGGAATGCAGGAATCAAACACTTCAAAAATAAATGTGGATCCAAAAAAAATGTGGAAATGAACATATTTATTGAATCTTGGCCCAGTGGATTCTTCCTTGTAAGATTATAATGGCTTGATTAGGTTTTCTTCTCCTGAGATCATCTTTATCTTTAATTTGTCTGTGACCTTGGCCACTCCCAGTTATTTTTTTTTTAACTTATTCAGGAACCTATTCAGGAAGCACGTGTATTTTAACGTCATGCTATGAGACCTTGATGCTTACCACTGATGGTGTGAGATGGATTGTTAGCATGTAAAGAATTTGAAAAATATGTTATTGGGCATAAGTATTGTAATGAATTTAGGAAAAAAATATGCACGGAGCATGTCTAACCAGTGGTGTTTTGGTGACTGTCACTTGTTTCCCTTTAGCTGCCCTGTGCAGGTCTCTGCCATCTCCCTGACTGCACAGCTGCAAAATGGATGCTCTGGACACACACCTCCACCGGGAAGCACACTCGCAGGGAAACCCTTGATGGGGTGGGGACTGGAGAGGAGAGCGCACCAAAGCTGTTGAACTGTCACTCATGGTAAGACGAGGCCACTGGCCGGACACTCACTGACTGCAGACAGCTCTTTAATACTGCTGCTTTTTGGCTTTTGCTTGAGAAAGTCCTCACTCTATTTATGTTTCAAGAACTTTCTGGATGAATTCTCCAAACTGTGAGATTGTATGCATGATTACAGCCAGCTTTGCAAATTAGCATATCTTGCAGACATGTTAGCTCATTTGAACAACCTGCATTCATTCCGAGGAGGCGGCTTAAGCTGACATGTGTTCCACGTGCAGGACCAGAGAAGGTGGTGACTGGAAGCCTGCAGGGGTGCTCCCGCCACTGGTGGCAGGGCGGGATTCCTTTCCTGGTTTAGGTGACCCGGCCATGAACTCATCTGAAGAACCTGCTGAAAATATTTTGAACATTATGAAGAGACAGTTTTGAAAGACTTGATAGAGGTACTCATGAGTTTCCCCACTACAATGGGGGTGGTGAGTGGACAGAGAACAGACTTCCATCACCTCCAGGACTTGGCCGAATCATTCATTCAGGAGGACAGAGTCTGGAGGTTGTGCCTTAAACCCAAAGTTACTTACCTTATGTTGGCTAAGAATTAATTCTGTGTGTCCACCATTACTAAGGTGAGATGGTGAAATACTTCTGAGAATGCAACAATGTGAATTGGCTTCCTTGGAACTTACCTATGTTCAGACTGAGAACTGGAATCACCTAGAAGATGGAAAGACGTCTTAAAGCAGAGGTTCTCAAAGTGGGGTCCCCAGATCTGCAGCAGAGCCACACCTGAGAACTTATTAGAAGTGCAGATTCTTCAGCCTTTCCCCAGGCCTACTGAATCTGGAACTCTGGTGGGGTGGGAGGTGGGGGTGGGAATGGGAGTGGGAGGGGGATGGGGTGGTGCCAGCCTTGCATCTGTTTTCACAAGCCCTCTCAGGGGTGCAGCTGCAGCCTTCACTTTGAGAACCCATGAGAGGCAGAATAACCCTCGTTCATGACTGATCGTAAAGAAGTCCATTCTTTTTGTTGAGGAGCTTATATTCAAGTATGTATTTTAGGGAAACTAGTTAGATTTATCATTACCTGTATTTCATTTTTTAAATTTAATCTTTTAAAATATAGTTATGCTGTTTTATTTTAATTATGCTTATTTTACAGATACCTTCTATTTGTGATAAGTGATCTTTAGTGTTTCCTTATTGGTAGTAATAATAACTTCATTCAATAAAAAAGTGAATATTTTCGGGGCTGGCCCCGTGGCCGAGTGGTTAAGTTCGCGCGCTCCGCTGCAGGCGGCCCAGTGTTTCGTCGGTTCGAATCCTGGGCGCGGACATGGCACTGCTCGTCAGACCACGCTGAGGCAGCATCCCACATGCCACAACTAGAGGAACCCACAACGAAGAATACACAACTATGTACCGGGGGGCTTTGGGGATAAAAAGGAAAAAATAAAATTAAAAAAAAAAAAAAAGTGAATATTTTAAAAAAGAAAATTGTAGTCAGTTTAGGCTATAATGGTGCTGTTGGTATTGTTAGTGTCTTCCTCTTTTTAATATTTTCTATAGTGAGTGTATCTTACCTTTGTCATCAGAAAACGTTACATGTTCTAAACATAAGTAAATCAATAGGCTTGAAAGTGTGCTGGGCGGCTGGGTGGGTAAAGCAGGGCTAGAAGGCTGATGGGCAGTGGATGCTCTGCTGTTTTTTCCCTTTTTGCAATTAGTGTTTGACTGAGTTACTATTGGTATTTTAGCATAAAAAATGCAACGTGTGACTATAGAGTATATGACCGCCCTGCAAACCTTGCTGGAAGTTAAGTATTCTAAAAGCTATGTTATTAGAGAGGATTTTTTAAAAATGTCATTATTTTAAGCTTACGTGGGGTAAAGTTCTCTCTTGTGGTGGACAGTTCTGTGCGTTGTGACAAATGCTGAGTGATGCAGCCACCACAATTAAGACCCAGATCTGTTCCATCACGCCCCGGAATTCCGTGTGCTGCATCTTTGTAGTGGATTGCTTCCTCAATCCCAACCCCTGGCAGTCACTGTTCTGTTCTCCGTCCCTATGGTCCTGCTTTTTCCAGAATGTCATATAAATGGACTCTTGCACGATGCGGCCTTTGGGTCTGGCTTCTTTCTCTGGCATTTGAGACGTCCCCATGCTGTGGCATGCATCAGTAGCTGCTCTCTTTATTATATGGATGGAACACAGTTTGTTTTCTAGTTGAGTGGCTTCCAGTTTTTGGCAATAAAATTGCTATAAGCAGTTGGGGTACAGATTTTTTTGTGTGAACATAAGTTTTCATTTTTCTTGAGGAAAAACCTGGGATTGGGCATGCTGGGTCGTACAGTAAGTGTATGTTTAACTTTGTAAGAAACTGCCAACCTGTTCTCCAAAGTGACTGTGCCATTTTGCATTCCCACTGGCAACATAGGAGAGTCCCAGGTACCCACCTTCTCGTCAGTAGTTGGTATTATCAGTATGTTTTGTCTTGACCCTTTTAATAACTGTGTAGTAGTTTCAATTTGCATTTCTCAGTGGCTAATGGTGTAGAATATCTCTTCATCTGTTTAGTGCTACTTTTATGGCTTCTTTGGCCAGGTGTCTGAGTTTTTGCCCATTTTTTATTCAGTTGTTTGTTTTCTTGTTGTGTTTTGAGAGTCTTTGTATATTCTGGCTATAAGTACTTTATCAGATATGTAATTTGCAAATATTTCCTTTGAGTTGGTGCTTTGAAGATAGAGAGTAAAGTGAATTGTTTGAGGTTCTTGCACGTCCTTTTTGGGAATAAACAAAGACCACCCAAGTGATAACAAACAGAGGCTACTTGCTCAGAGCTGCCACGGCAAGGGGCTCAGCCCCCATCACTTGCATTTGGCAGAGACTCAGAGGCCGGAGGGGCGGGGAGCTTTAGAGTAGAAAAGGGGGAGGCTCCAGGTGTGCTCCGCCTGGAGGCAGTGGCCTGGGGAAGCCAGAGGCAGCTCCCCAGAAGCAGAGCATCCTGTGGGATTACTTTGGGGAGCATATTTGGCTGTCTCTGGTTGGGCCTGAGTTGGAAACCGGAGCAAAGATGAGGGAAACTGGCACGTCCCAACCACGTCCTGACCAGTTGTGGTTGTGGTTGTGTCCTGTGAGGTTGTGGTTTGGCTTTCCGAGCTGGTGGCTGCAGTTTGCAGGTCAGAGTTCCACTGTCATCTGTGGTCTGGCCATTGTCTATTTGTGTATTCAATCTCTCACCTTATTTAAGGCAACCGAAATATATTCCTTACTGGGCCTTGAAGAAGCCTCATGCGTCCTGGGCAAGTAAGAGCTGGGGAGATGGTCAGAGAAGCTCTGCAGGCAGGGGTGGGCTGGGGTGGGCTGAGCCAGGCTTCTCTGCAGAATATTTGGGAGTAGTTGTGGGTGGCAAGGCACAGAGAGGTTCAGCCAGGAGGAAAACCATCTCCATCAGTACTTTAGAAGCCAGATCACCTACTGCTGGCCCTGGGGAAGCTGTGAGAGCTGGCCCTGTGAGTTGGCCCACGGGCCCCAGTGCACCAGCAGCCCTGGGCTGGCATCCCGTTCAGAGGAGCCCTGAGCTGGCAGACGGGTGGCAGGAGCAGTTGCCCTTTCATTCCCTGCGCCCAACCCAAGTGGGAGTGGGGTCCCCCGATCTGGTTTCTTGTGCGGTTGCTACAACTTCTGCCTGAGCCCCACAGGGTGTGCTCAGCTTTGCCCCAGCCTAGGACGGGAACAGATCCTGTGGAGGAGTCTGCGGGGAGCCCAGACTCCATCCTCTGTGGGAGCGGGCAGCAGTGTCAGCAGTACTGTGACATGGCCATGATCACCCCACTCTGTGGATATGGGCACTTGCCACCGTCTAGGCAGGCCTCCTGTGTGCAGCCAGATGCCCTGTCACCTTCGTCTACTGGGCTGTGACCGCTTGTGACTGGAGTCACTCAGTGTGTGGCAGAGGGAAGCGGACTCCGGCAGCTGGCAGTCAATACTGCAGAAGTGACTGCTGTTTTGCATTTGAAATGGTGTCCTTCGGTGGCAGGGCCTTGTGTGTCCACGTGGGTCTGTGGGGGTGGAGGCTGCCTGGCCGAAGGCTTTCAGACGGGTCCCTGGAGCAGAGCAGAAGGCCCTGTCCAATGCCTTCTTCCTTCTTCTGTCCCTACCAGGGTTGTAATGGCCACCACTGTCTTTCTCCTTTATTACTTCTTTAGGGAGTATTTGGGGGCATTTGGGCTGATTATGTCTGTCGGCGATGTGAATGAAAGTCTGACTCTTCCCATGATTTTTAGGGAAATACTTCTTTAGCTTAAGACTTTGATATCCTCCAAAATGTGAGTTCATTTGGGAAGATGACACTAAGCTGTTTACACCATAGTATGAATGAGCACCAAAACTTTTCCCAGGGGCAATTTTTGATGGGCAGAGGCTGTGGAAGAAAGGAGGCGGACACGGCAGGAGGAGGAGGAGGCTGGCGAGCCTGGAGACCCCGGGACACAGCTTGCCCTGGTGTCATCCATGAGTCAGTGTCCTGGCGGGGCCACCAGCCATTGGGAGAGGACCAGAAGAGGGGATGTTTGGGACTCTGTGTGTGATCTTTATGGAAGGGACCTTGACTTGTTTCTTCTAAAATAGACCCCCTTTTAGGGAAGAAGGAGAAAAGGGTGTGAGGAACAGGCCCAGAAATTTCTGCTGTCTGCACTAGTTATTGCCCAAAGCAAGTGACATTGATTCCAGTAATGCTGTCCTTCTGTTTCCTTAGGTCTCCAGTATCCCTCGCAGACAACAGTTCATAGTCCTTCAGGTTGTTTCTTGGCATGTACTGCTGTCCATGACTACTTCTTAAAGTCCATATTGTGTTGTTCTTAAAGATGTTTCTCACCAGGCAAATAATTCAAGGGACGTGTTTACTGACGGAGGGGGTTAGGGTCTCGTCCACTTGTGTCTGTAGTTTATGTGGTGCTAAGGTTGTTACACGGTGCTCAGGGTACAGAATTCTGTGGGTGCTTCTGTCCTTGTTTTGTTCTAATCACTGTGGGAGGATGAGGGCTGTGAGACGGTGAGCATGGCCTTGGGCTGCTCACCGAAATGGAAATGGGCACGACCTTGGGCTGACCTTGGCACCCAGGGGCAGATGTTGATGCTCCCCAAGTCGCTGATCACTCCATTGTATAAAGCTGCATTTTCAGTGCCACAAAATGCAGGTAAACCAAAGCCCTAAGTTCCATAAGCAGTGAGAAAAATGGCATGTATTCGAGAGGTGGGCATAGAGCCCTGGAAAGTTCTATTCCTTTGTTCTTCCTTGTTCCTAGGGGACACACTGGAGGTTTTAGGGATGGAGTGACTACTTCTCAATTGATTTAACAAGGGTGGCAAACCATTAAAAGCTGGTGAATCTGGGTATGAGTACTTGGGTGTTCATTGAAGTATTCTGTCAACTTTTCTTTACATTTGAAAATTTTCAGGATAAAAAATTGGAGGAAATGCACATGATCAAAAATTTACAAAAAGCATGAAGTATGCAAGTCCTACTTTGGCCTTGAAGGTCTTGGACAGGGATGCATGTCCCTGAATCAGCCCCTAAGCCGCCTGGCTCCCGGGCCCTGAGGAGCTGGCCGGTGGGGATGGGCCACCTGCACGTCAGCCGCCTTTTCCTACTGGGTCGGGGCTGAGGGCACGGACAGGCAGAGGGAAACGCCGCGTCTATAACTGGAAATGCAGACAGATCCCAGATGGGACACTGGGGTTCCTTTGTCGGTTTCCTTAGATTGAGGAGAATAAGCCAGCCCCTTTTTTTCACCTCCAGCCCCCAGCCCACACCTGCAGGGGCCCCAGGATTTGTGGACACAAAAATCTGTCTGTCTGTTTATATAACTCTCTAAAAACAGTTTTTGATGGAGAGAAAGCTGTTCCATCCTCCATCAGCTTCCCACTTGCTGCCAACGTATCGGCATTGGTAAATGGGGTTGATCAGCTTTCCACCCCCACAGACAGTGGCCATGGTAGTCATCCTGTCTAATGTAATTAAAATGAGTGCCTTCTGAGGAAAACTCCCTGCTGCTCTGGAATCTCTAGTTCTGGAGGGCACAACCTGATTGCATATGGAAACTGTTTTGGACAGCGTAGCAATGCGACTGGAAATGCCATGTGGGGTGAGAAGGCTGCTGGGGGACTTCTAATGGGGCTGCCTGATCTTTGCCAGCTGGCCAATATTGAGGCACTTGGAGAGGGCTGCAGTCCCCATGGATAAGCAGCTCTCAAGGTAATGTTCCCCCCACTCCATCCTGTGACCCTGAGCTCCTGGTGGGTCCCCACAGCCTGTCCAGCCTGACTCCACTGCCCTTCAGCTGGGCGCACAGCAGGCCCTGGTCAGTGCATTCCCTGGTGGCATGTGGCCAGCTCCTCCTCCAGGCCCTCAGCTGCCTCTGCTCTATTCTCCCTCCCCACCCTGAGCCCTTGGCCTGACACCATGTCCATGGTCCCTGAGCCCTGGCTGTCTGGTTACTGCCACCTCTGGCTTTCCTTCGCTGGGACTAGGTGAGCATTTGGCACGACTTCCAAGCTTTCTCCTTTCCACTCCCCAGCTCTCCCACCCTGCCTCTGCATAACCCCCCACCCGGCAGGACCTGGCTGAAAGGTTGGGTGGCTCCAGGATAGTGTGGAAAGAAGTGTTTATACCTACAGGAAGGGGTCTCTTGGAGGGCCTGGGGAAGGAGCCATACAAGCTGGTCCTACCCCACTTCCTGCCAGGGACCCCTACTCATAACAAGAAAAATAAAAGAAAGTCTCCAAGAACTCAGCACCAACACGTCCGTTTTTAAACCCATCACACCTCACCTGGCGCCCCGGCAGGAGCCAGAGCCCTGACCTCACAGTTTGCTCTTGATCACAGGGATCGTGGAAGGCGTAAAGGCCCTGGATCTTCCCCTTTTCTCATCATCTGCTTTCCTACAGGGTTTTCCTTGTTGTTTGTTTGTTTATTGCTGTTGTTAATTTTGCACATGTGAGGTCCTGTTTGGGGCTGACCTGTTCCAGGATTAACCCGGGGTGGCTGCCTGCGGGCGCCGTGCGTCTCTGAAGGCCCTGTTGCCTGCTGGCTGGCTGGGACCCAGAGATGGCATAGCTCGGTGTCTGATGGAGAACGATTCACAGCGCATCAAACACAGATATTAACGGCGTGATTCTGACTCTGTGCTTCTGTACGTGCATCTCTTTTCCCTGTAGGTCTGCTGTTGGGCTGAATGGCTACTCTGACTGCCAGATTCAAAAAGAAAAAGCCCATAAAATTCACAAATGCATAGTCACACGTGTGGTTTTTGCTCAGCTGCATCCAGACAGTGACTTACATATGGGCACTGGGGCCTGTCTTTGCTTTTTGATTGTTTAACACTCAGAAATGCCCAGATTTCCAGGGCACAGAATTGCCCCAATTCAATGCATAGAGCAAGGCGACTCGATTTTTGGTTAATGAAGATAACGCATCCCAATTTAATTTTTAAAACATCATGTTTTCTTTTGAACAGGAACACTTACTATGTATTCATCAGCGAGGTGGTAACTAAGCCTTTTGTTAGGTCAACCTGCGGACTGTTTCTTTTCTCATCCTCTTAAATTCTAAATTAGAAAACCCTAAGCTACAGTTACGGTTGTTGGGAATGGGCTGTGTGTTGTTCCTGGTTGGGATCTGGCTGTGTTAGCACCTCCATTTGTAACCTGGACCAGTGACCTCCAGCGCTTCGAAGATCAGATCACAGTTCTGGTCATCAGGAGGAATGCGGCTTCGACAGTTGCAGAAAGGCGCCTTTTTCTCACTAAGGACTCCCGGGTTTCCCGGATGCAGGACGAGCCTGTGTCACTCACAAGTAAAAGACTGAACCTTCCAGTTTGGGAAAATAGTGGTGAAACCCAATATTTGGTTGCCTTTGGGTCTGAAAAGTATTTTATCATGCCCTGTTTGTATATTTACATGTGGTCTTAAAATATGCCCCCAAAGCATGTCATTAATTTCTTTTGCTCATAGTGCAATAAAGCATCATGTGTTTAGAAAGACTCAAACTTCTGACAAATACCCTGTTTATCCCACAGTTTGGTCTTACTGACAGATTTAACCATTTTTCCTCACTATCAAATGTGGTAATTTAGTCCTAAAGTGATAGGCTTGAGCTATTCAAAATACTGAATACGTCTCTCGTTAGGTCACTTCAATAAGCCTTTTAAAAGCAGACGATAGTCTTTAATGGCATTTTAGTATCATGAAAAAAATTTATTTCATCTTTCATTTCAAAAATCCACGTGAGGAGCTCACTGTCCTGCAGTGTGAGAAACAGAACTCTGCTGTCCATTTCTTTCATAACACACATAGTTTGCTTCCATGACTTGATAATATTCACAATTTTTATTATATCCTCAACCCTAAATCAAGACCAGAGGCCCCCAATTCCCCAAGAGCGAAACAGTGTATAAATCAGGCTTCAGGTGCGACCTCCCATTTGCCCCAGCAGGGCGACTTCCACACTCCTTCTCCGGTCTCCGTCATTGCCCACAAGACAGTTATTAAATAAATGTAAAATCCCTTCTCTTGCAGCATGTGATCTCAAGATGTCCCTCTGAGTAGTCGATGGCGTGTGCAGTGTGCTGCTGGTGCCCGTTGTCGAGCTCGTCTTTCTCACATGGATGCAAGACTTGGTTTGAGCTCTGCATATGAAGGGGCTCTGCCTAATCGTACAGCAAGACACCTGTTAGAGGGCTCTGGTGATGGTGCCTGCCACTGATACTGTGTGACATCCAAGAGCGACATCATAAAGGAATTTCACCTATAGCTTATTCTTCTCATTCCTCAACCATCGTATTTGTCATTAACTAGTGGCCAGATTTACAAGCTTCTCAGTACATGTGTGGCTTGACCTGTTTCTGCAGGGAAAGCTGTAATCCTGAATGCTGTTTCTGTGGCTTTGGTCTTTTTTCCTCCTTTGATGCCTCTATGCCACTCACAGCTCTTGACTATTTTTGGATTCTTGATGGAAATCATCATTGATGGCAGATTCACTTCTCATAATTTGTGTTCGTACTAGAGTCCTGTCATTATTAACAATCATCGTGTTGGAGTATGGAGGTTATTATTTTCTTATTAAAATTTTTTAAAAGATTAGTTAAAAATACCATTCATTTTTACAGTAAAATTAATTTATTTTTATTTTTTATCTTTATTAAATATTAAAAACCAAATATTTATTATTAAAAGTATTTTAAAATGTTGACTTTTGGGCCATCGATCCATTTTGAGTGTTGGGGAGATGGCACAGCACTGCTGTAATGACAAATATCCATGTGATGGATGTAAGCAACACACAAGTGCCGTGAAATATCCTAGGCAAGGTGTGTGGCACTGTCTCCTGAATGTTAACTGAGAACCAGCCAGTGAGATTCTTTGGTGCATGTGATTTAAGAAAACACCAGTTAGTAAGAACTTAATGAGATTTCTGTGACAATCATAATCAACATAACATTTCAAAGTTGCGAGGTGTATGTGCATAAAACAGTTTAGTCACTTTTTCCTCTTAAACCATGAAACCGTGGTTTTAATATTAAGATATTTTAAATTGCCATGGATTAAAATTAGAGTTTTTAGAAAATGTATTGTGGTCACCCCCACCCACTATATATCTGCCACTTCTGGATAAAGGTGCCCAGATCTATTAGCCCAAAATCCCTAATTCTGCATTGGGGTTTAAAAAGGTTAAAAAAAACCTCAATCCAACTTTCTCTGTAATATTATGGGGGTGGAGTGGGCAGCTGACTGGCTTGTCTTGGGGGGCCTAGGACTTTCCAGTTTTAGCATGAGGGTCCTGAGACCTGGGGACCCCTCCATCCCAGCAAACCAGGATGACAAGTTAGGCTAGCAGAGGGTGTTGGGAGAATCTCTCCTGGTGAACAAGACAGATTTAGTTCTGCTGTGCTAAACTCAGCTGAGAGCACAGGCAGAGGTCGCGTTTCGTCTTCCCGGTGCAGATGCGCTGGGAGGTTATTTTGAAAGGCAGGCAGTCCATGAAAGACACATAAACTCAGGCTGATGAATAGGTTTGGGTCTAATACAATGAATAAATTGCTGATTTTTGAATTGAATAAATATAGTTCATTCTAGGCAAAGCTGTCGGGGCCTATTAAAATTTGGATTATCACTTGTCTGTGGCAGCTTTAACTTTTCCAGTTACTTTTTTCTAATATTTTAATGTTTAGCATTCATAAATCCATAGCTCTTGCCTACTCATGATGGCTCCTTTTTTTGCATTCCCTGCCCGTCCTATTTAGATTATTTTAGCAACTCTTCACACTTCTGCCCCCTCTGTGTGTCCTTGCATGGAGGAAGGAGAAAGTGGGATGTCAGAAGTCACAGATGCTATGCCATCAGCATGACCACTTTCTTGGGCAGAAGTGTGGGGATTGCACTTAACCCCAGGAGGTCCCAGTGTCCCCACCCACAGTCTCTTTCTACTCCAATCTCATTTCCTCCCAAGAGATTAAATCAACTTTTAGTTGATAAACTTGTAAGGGTTTAAAGTTTTTTTGTTTTCCCCAGAGCCTCCCCTATTTCTTTATTCGGGTACAGGTAGGAAACCAAGCAGCTATCTGAGCTGTCCATTCTTTGTGTCACCTCGAACTTCACTAGGAGACTTGAAGCTACACTCAGAGGGGGGAGACTATTTGGTGATCTTTTCGGGAAATGCAGCAAAAAGAGAGGAAAAAAAGAACAGTACCTAACAGATCCAACTCCTGAGTCCAAGCAGACAGTTTAACCCCTGGGTCATCCTGTTTGTATTTCACTTATTGGATTGTTAATAGATTTTCTTCATTTGTGCGAGACGTTGCAAATGATGTGCAGAGGCCAGCCGGTTCCTCCAGCGCTGGGACCCAAGGTCCACCTGTAAGGAGCTGGCGTTAAAAGCTGCTGGAGTTGCTGCCTCCTGACAACATCCCAGCTGTAGACTAGCAATCGCAATCCTCGGGTGGCAGTTTTAATTATCGGCACCGGCGATACCATCAGCAAGTGTGTAATTACGTGTCAGTTTCCTGGCTGTTGGGTATGAAAAGTGGAACCAGTGAAATGATGATTGTGGAAGCGGTAGACTCATATTTAAACAATTCAAAATGTGTAACTGGCAGTGTCATTAAACAGAGAGAGCCTGACCCCAGCTGTCACTTACTTTTCCTTATGCAGATTTGTTCATGCTGTCTGTCAAAAGAACTCCATGGGCTGAAATGGGACAGAAGTGGTGACATAATTCTCAGAGCAAAGAGGGCTGCTCTTCTTAACTCCGCAGAGGCGTTCTTTTAGCCTAAACAAATACGACGGCCAAAATTGTCAATAAATCATGACCATTACAGGAAATTATATAGACTTTTGCTGATGAATACACAAAAGCAGAATATCAAACAGACATCCTAGCCTTAAAAAAAAAAAGTGAATAATACCTGCCCGATTGCCATGTATACTTAAAGAATAAGTGCTGTGGTAATTAAGAAGGGCTCATTTTTGAAGAAGAACAGGAAATGATCCTTTTGGTTTTAGACTAAAATTTTGAGGCCAAGATGAAAAAAAAAAAGCAGAGCTCGTTTCGAAAAGTGCTTGGTATCAAAAATGAGAAATGTGATTGGATAAAATTATTACACAGATTTAAACTTCAGTCTGGCCTAGGGTATAAGTTGTTATGGTCTCAGATGCTTTGAATCCAATTGAGAAAACTGAAATCCGTATGCTAAATAAATGAGGGCAAAAATAGACATGAGTGGCTTTCTAAGAAGAGCGGGTTAAGAAGTAAGGAATAGTCAAATTTCTGCAAATGTAGTTACATAGTCCTGCAGCCTACCAGCTGCACACGCCCAGGAGATGGGGGATGTGTGCATTTGCTCTCCGAAGCCTTCATTTACCTGGCATGCTAAAAAACAAGCTGGGTAGCCAAGGGTTAAATTTGCATGCATGCAAAAATAAATGAAAGGCGAGTTTACAAAATGAACTGTGGAGGTTAAGTGTGCGGGTTAAACTAACATGATGAACTGTGAACACAAAGAAAAATGTTTCTTTAATTTTTAAAATGTTTTCATTTCTCATAATAAACTGAACTTGCAGTTGCATACAAACAACATTATTTCATACCCCGAAGACACTGCAATTTAAAGCTTTTGGAACTCAAATTGATTCTAGAAGAAATGCTGTAACTACAGAGGGGCTCTGGCAATTGTGATCTTCTGAAGGGCATCGAATCACACCTTTTGTAGCACATTTGAAAGGAAATATGGCTCATGCACACACACAGGTGGGAGGCATTTAAAACAGGGTCAACTTTGCATTTATTTCTAGTTTCAAAGGCAAAGTTCCTGATTTTCTCACAGGCTAATGGGAGCCATATTAATTGCTATGGTACGTTCAGATTTGAAAGTAATAAATAGGCACATATGAAATCCTCTAAGGATTAATTTGTATTTTATCAGCTGTGAAAAGGGCAATTTTTTACATATCTAGACTCAAGAGGTAGCCTTATTAGGCGTTCATTGGAAAACAAATTCTGCATACATTTTGTAGCAAGGTTTAAAAAAAATCATTTTTTCCCCCTCAAAAGTAGTGTAGTGCAACCAGGGAAGCAATTAGTGTTTATATCCTAGACAAACATGGTTTTGGAATTTTCTGGCTTATAAATATTTGTTTGACTGGTTAAAGGAAAGGAATGATAGGAAATGGCATACTGTTATGTATGTTATCATAGTGGACTTCGGGGGCTTAAGGGGTTTCAAACTGTGTCGGGTGCCTGTTGTGTGAATTGTTGAGCTCTGGCGACAATTCTTTATTTTCTGGTGGAGAACATTACTGGACACTCTAACATGCTTGCTGGATTGGCAGTGGAGCAGGATGCAGGAGGCGCGGTGTGTGCGTGCCTAAGAGTCCTTTGCTGTGTTGCTCACGGCGAGGCCTGTGCTGTTGGCATCAGGAAGTTTCACCTCTCCCTTCCCTGGGCCTGGTGATGGCTCTCTGGTGCCCTGTATCTCAAGGAAGAAGGGCCTTCTGAGAAGAGGCCACTTTTCTATGTCTAGGGAAGCAGAAAAAAAAGAAAAAGTGGCGCAATAAACCCATGTTTCTGATTATGCTTGCCTTTGGAAAAGAGACTTATTTCAGTCATATTTCCACCGAAGGAATGTTAAGTGGGCCAGTTAAATCAAGAAACCTAGAGGAAAAAAACTGTCCTCTGCAATGTGCTTCCTCGAATGGGTTGTCTTGTATTTGAAAGGTCCCCAGAGAGAGCACTCCCACAACTTCTTTTGGAAGTCTGCTCTGCAATCTAATAGATCTTATTGTCAAATGCTTTGTTAAACTTTTACTGGAATATGTGTATTGCACTCAGCATTGGTGAATCTTGAAATTCTATCAGGGAGGCACAATCAAATTGGTCTCCCATGACTTGTTCTTTGGTTGACATGGAATGGGTTCCCCTCTGCTTCTGGCATTTTCCAGGGAGGGAAGTGACATACCGCCTTCCCTCCCATCCCGTAAGCTCCTGTATTGGCACTGTGCTTGTGGACAAGAAACTGTCTCAGGGAGCACGGTCAGTGATCTCATTTTCAATTTTGAAAAAATCACACCACGTGAATGTGAACTTCTAGAGATTGCCCGTGCCTTCTATTTTGCACTATAAATCCCTACTTTGGAAAGTTGCATCCATTCCCAGGGTTCAGCCCACTTTTCCCTTTGTAGATGATTTTGGGCGACTGAGCTATTTTAAGGGATTTTCCCCTGCCTCTTAGTTTACTTCTGAAATGAAAAGGTTTCTATCTGCAAATGAATAGCTACTCCTCATGGCCCTCCCAGAGACCTAGCTGTTGTCCCCCACCCCCCAAGTCCCTTCCTCTGGAAGCTCGATGGCCTTTTGACTAATGAGGTGACCTTAAGAGAAGTCCTTGCCTGAATGTTTGGTGTGACTGGCCACAGTGGTGACAAGTGTGAATTGCATACAGAGCAAATGGTCTCAAACAGTTGCTTCTGATGCTACTGCCTTGCCAGTAAGCCTGTCCTGCTTAGGCTCAGGACCCAAATAATTTATATTTCCATATATTAACGGGATTCAAGCTAAGTGTTAACTGCCCATTATCACTTGTCAGCACACAGTAAATAGTTACCCAATACTGATGATTCTAGGCTTAGGTACCTAAGGGTCCTTTGTAAAGAGAATATAGGTTTAGAATTAATGAATTTAAATTCTGTTTCTTTGAGACAAATTCCCACCAATCTACAGAAAAGGGCATGTGCCATATTGGTTGCCTAGAAGATTATTTATTAAATGAAAGATTTAAAGGAAAAACAAACAAAAAAGAAAGAAAAAACCCAATACTTCTCCTGTAAGCACTAGACTTTCTCAAAAATCCAGTGGCTTCTAAACTCTTAGTCCTCAAAGTGTGGCCAGCAACAGTAGCACCACCTGGGGCTTATCAGGAAAGCTGAATCTCGGGCCTCCCTCAGACAAAGAGTTTGCACCAGGGCGTCCACAGTTGGCCCTCTTTGGCCCCACATTTCCTGGCTGGCCAGTGGGAGTCTTGGATCTCTCAAGTTTATGGGGTGATTCACGCTGCAAATAATTTTGTTCTGGGGCCTCTCGAAGGTCTCCTTTGGGCTGAAGGAGAGGGGCAAGCCCAGACTCGGAAGGTCGGGAGCAAAATCTGTCAGCCTTGAGCTTCCCCCAGGACCTCTTGCCACGTCATGGAGTCATGGCGTGTCAACTGTGCTGCGCCCTCAGAGAGATGCAGGCCTCTCTGAGAAGCCATTTCCTTCCGACTGCCTACAAGGCCCCAGTGGTCTGGACTTTGTCTCTCTTTCCCTCTCATTTCCACTTCCCGGACTCTTTAGCCTGCCCCTGTGCCCCCACCTCCACAGGGGCTCACGTTCTGGGTTTCTTAGGAATGTGGCTCTTCTAAATGTGGCTCCCCAGGCAGGAGCAGGAGCCGGAGGGTGTCCAGGGGCAAGGTGGCTCTGAGCCCAGTCTGATAGGGATCTTGAAGGACTCTGCCTTATCTGACTTCCCCTGGAAGTCCCTGCCCAAAGGATGACTGTTGAAGAGTCTCCTTAGCAATCGTAGCACCTTAAATATTTCCCTCAAACCTGGAAGTTGGCTTAGTTATGACGCATCTTATTCATTTTGTTTCATTTCATACGTTAATATTTTACAGGAATAATAACTAACCCTATTGGAGCAGATTGAGTAGGTCCTGATGAAGTCTCCAGACTGGATGTCCTCAGTGGGGTCTGTTGACTGAGTCCATGAATTTTATGATCATCACTAAGACCACTGTGTATGAAGAATGTTACCAGTGACGTCATCAGAATGTCATTGGTGATCTAAAATAATATTTCACCTGTGTGAACCAGTCCAAGCTCCCTGAGGAGGATCAGCCAGGATGGCAGCACTTGTATCGTAGCCTCATTCTACTAGCTGCAGGCCTCCAGAGCTGAGAAAACAGATGCTTATGACTGCTGAAATACTTGATCAACTTTTCATATAAAGCATGTCATTGTGAGGTACGGGTGTGCATGGGATAGCATGTGTTTTGAGTTACCTGCTCTTTCTTATTTCTGCGTGGAACAAGATATTTAGTACCTCATCTGTTTAATTGACGGGATGAAGCTGGATCCGTCTTGTGATTTGCACCTCATTCGTCTTTATTGCTCCTCGGGTTTCGTTCATCATGCCATGCGCTTCCTCAGAAGACAGAGACGAATAACTTCCTTCCGCAAGGACGAGGTGTGCGTTGAATGCATTTTAAACACTACACTCTGATTGCAGTCAACCTTCTTAAATATGGAGCAATTACACACTAAAACAACACTAGAAACATGCTTCCTAAAGATAGAGCAAGTGCGATATTTAGAGACAAACATTCTTTCTTAAACTTTATCAATTTGTAAGCAAATGAAATAATTGTTTTCCTAGCGATTGTATCTTGGGTCTATATCATCACCTAAGTATTGCTAGAAGTTTTCTTCCAACTTGAATGAGGCTTAGCTTTGTTAGTATTTTATAATTTATGAAAGCTTTGCAATTTATTTTAATGTTCCTTTTTCTTTACAAAGAAAATGCATGCTTCTCACAGAAAATTCTCCAAATACGGAAAAGTATGAAGAAGCAGCAGGTGCCCCCAGTCCTACCCAATAAAGGCTCTCTGGTGAAGGCTGTATTTTTGGCTAATGTGATAAGCTGTTAAAGTTTCCAAAACAGTGTCTCAAACTAGTATGGTTCTTATTCTCACATCTTAAGATATTTGTAACTTTATTTTAAAAGCTTTCCATATGATCGATGAAGTGCCCAAGATGTGCTGCGAACACCTTTATTCATACATCTTTAAAATTTACTGAAAGGCCTGAATTTAAGCTCTTTGTGAGTGCTGACACCATTTCCTATTTCATCAAGAATCTGCCTGTGTTTAGCGAGCATTCAGGACTGAGGTATCAGGACCAGATGAAGTGGAGTGGAGGAAATCAGGCCAACCCAGATGGAAGAGGGACAAAGCTGTGGCTGGGTAGGAGTTATGCTGATAGCTACAGGGAAACTGTGATTGGTGTCCGAACCACACAGAGGAAGCCGAGAATGGACTTCCATGCCAAAGGTGGTCATAGTTGTGGTGAACTAAGAGACCTCTGAGTCTGCTTGTTGACCCCACACTTAAACCTTCTCAGATGAAGGGTACCACTTGATTGTGTGCATTTTGGTTTCCAATAAGTTTGGAAGGAAGTGTGGCTGGTTTCTAGTCAAAGATGTTGGTTTGTCTGTCAAAGACATTTGCAAAAGCAACTTGGATGAGAAGGACTCCTTTAAAAGTGTTCTAATCTTTTTAATCAGCCAATCAGTCTTTTCCATCAACTTTTGGGCTTTTACTAAATCTAAGAACTCAGCACCTAACAAAAAGAACCAAGTTCAGAGGAAGGCGGTGCCGACGCTGTGGGTGCATGAAGATGTCACATGTTCAGAAGGAAAGTCCGAGCAGTCCATAGGGCCCACCGGGAGGTTTGTTATAGGCGTCTGCACACGGCAATGGGAACGATTGTGGGTCGGATGTGGGCTGCAGGCCACGGCTTCCGAAGTACACACATGTTCGAAAGCGTTTGAGCGATTGTCCCCTTTCCCTCTGGCCTTCCAAGATGTGCACACTTGGACTCAGGATGGTGCACGAAAGAAGGACGAACCTTGGTGCACAGTTTCGGGGAAGTCAGGGACAGAGAGATGGGCCTTCAGCACGAACCTCTGATCTTTTCTCATCTCAGGGACAGGAGCCTGCCCCACCTTGGGTCTTTAGCATGGAGTGTAAGGTCAGAAATGCCACCCCCTGAGTAAGCAGAGTCGGAAACAGTCCTGGTCACTAAAGCGGCTGTTCATGCTTCACAGGGGCCACTGTGTGGCTTATATCTGAGCATGAGCCACCGGTGTGTCGACAACAGCAGGAATGAGGAGGCGTGAACTCCTGTCCCCACGGTACAGGGCATAGAACGGGCCTTGAGTTGGTGCTGCGTTTAGATTAGAGCATCAGGACATCCAGGAGGGGACAGACTCAGGGAGGCAGCAGGACACAACAAAACTGAGAGGACAATTGGAGAGAGAAACCCCAGGGGACAGGAGAAAGCAACTGGAGTTATGTAACCTGAAGAAAAGCAAGCCGAAAGGCAAACGCAGGAAGAACCACAGGAGCAAGCTGGAGGGATGTGTGTGTGCATGTGAGTGCACGTGAGTGTGTGTATGCATTTGTGTGTGAGTGCCTGTGTGTTAAAGGATTTTTTGTAGAAATAGGAACAATTTATTAATAAAAGTTATATGCTGCTCTCACAAGTTCTTCAGCCCTGTGAAGGTATGTATTTCTTCTAAAATAAGTGGGTAGTCAAAAGATGTCTATTAGAAATTACTTGTCCATTTTCCCCCTTCTAAGCCCATATACTGTTCTCCTTCCGTCACACCCTGACTTACAAGTCCAAGCTTGGTGGCGGACTCACAGCCTTATTAATAACATGTGTCACACCTTGTAAACTTCCGTCAAACCTCCTGGTCCGCTTCTCTAGCTTTCCCAGCTTTAATTTTCTCAAAAGGAAAAATCACTTCTACCCGGTAGAAACAAACCCCACATGTTCCCCCAACAGTGCCGCTTAGGCATCCCATTCGGTGAAAGTGATTGAGTCACTTACAAAAGTTCACGTGTAAAGCTCTTGCCTGGTTCCAGTCTCTCGCCCGCACTTCGATCAATAAGGTGTTATTCCCTTCTGCAGCCTCGGCCTGTGGTTTCCTGGTTTTGAATCAAACATTAGGTTGGCAGCCATCCATTTCTCCATCCACGTTTGACTTATGAACACTGAGTACCTGGCAGCTCTGGAGGGGAATCTCCATCTGTCTGGGGGAAGGGTTAGGATAAACCTAACTGATCTGTCCTCCTGATCTCACCCCAAACTCTGAGTGATTTCCATTTCTCTCTCCTGTACATTTGGTTCTCTGCACCGTCCCTCCTAGGACAGCCAGCAGATTGGCAAACCATCCGTGAATGCATGGTCTTCTGAATACCGCCCGGTCTGGGTTGACCTCTGCCAATTTCTTCCTCTCATCACACCCTTTGCTTCATTGCTGCTGCTCACCATCCTGCTTGGAGCCTGGTTTTGGGGATACAATGTGCTGCAAGGACGAGGGCAAGCTCTGCCATCCACGTCCCTGCCAGTGCCACATCTGTGGGCTCTACGCTTCCCCATCACCAAAGAGCAAATGCTGGCCTCCTAACACACCCCCTTGAATTTCAGTTTTGCACAAGTTCTCTGCTTAAATCTGCCTTGACTCACAGTTAGTGGTGGTTGTTAAGATTTGATTTACTTTTAATTTCAATTTTTTATGAACATGAATTCGATAAACTATCGTGAAAGGTAACACCTTTTATTATTTACAGTTAAGCTCTCCCTTACTGTACTTAAGAAAGAAATACACTTGTTTTTCTTGGTGGTTATTTCTGCAAATTGAGCCAGCATTTAAAAGAGCAGGTGAATTAACTACTGGGTCACTGAAACATTGGTGGAATTGTGAAAGAAGCTGAAGTGGGGGAAAGAAACTCTTACGGAAGGATGGCATTCTGCCAGGATCCTTGTGGTTGCGAGTGACCGAGTCCCCTGTTATAACTCCTTACACGAAAGCAGACATTCAGTAGAATTTGGAAAGGAATTTGGCTGGATCAGAGATTGAAGCTACGTCGTTGGAAATCTAGCTTGTCTGTCTTTTCATCTTCAGGTTCTGTTTTCTTTTATGTTAGCTTAATTTTCAGGCATTTTCCCCTTATTTGACCTAAAATACAGTGACTCACACTATGGCCAAAGATTAGCAGTCTTAGAGAGAAGATGGCAGATGTCTTAGAGACAGCTCTGAGCAGCCCAACTTGGGTGCCACGACCATCCCAGGACCAGTGATCAGGCTGGGAGACGTGGTGCTCTGATGGCCTGGGCCTGGGTCAGGGGCCACCCCTGTGCTGGGGAGAGGGTAGGGTCAGCCCTACCAGTGTCCCGTGGAATAGATCCCGCAAGAGTGAGGAGTTCTGTTCTCAGAAGAAGGGCGGAAAGGAAGGGAAAACTCACTGGGCAAACAACACTCTCGACATCAGAGATCGGAAGAGAAGCAGCGAGAATACTGAGACCTGGGTAACACAAAGGTTTCCACTCTGCATGTTTCTTATAGTAAATGGATGTATTTAAGGACCCTGTATTTGAATATCATTTGTATCTTGTGACTTGCATTCGTGCCTCTATTTACCCAAGTTCTGAAGTCACGTGGTTGTGTTGTACCACCTTGCACCTTGGCTGATTCATTTCATGGTCCCTCATTTGATCTGCTCGATACATAATAGCATATGTTGCATCAACTCCTGAGAAAATCGTGTTTTCCTTCATAAAATCTTGGGACATGAAGTTGTTATATCTGCCCTTATAGATTGAACACAATCCCAGGTTAACCCAATAGGCAAAATGTCCCTGCCTTCTCAGGTTCACCTGGTATTAACTCAATATCAAATCAAAGAATTCTTTAGCAATGGCAGCAAATTTTTTCCATTTGTGAGTATTCCTGGAGCCCACTGCCTTCCGGAACGCACACCTGTGCATGTGGACACACACAAACACACACACCTGTGCATACGTGTTCCAGTGAACTTCTACATAGATTTCACAATGTTTGTGTCTTCCTAAAATTTTCATTTCAAAATTCTGCAATGCTATGCTTTTTTCCCTCCTTTTATACAGAAGAGATGGGTTTCCCTTCCCCTGCCCATGAGCTGGATTAATAATTAATGAAGGCTTGGGAGGAGGAACAAAGTCTGTGGGGTGTGATCAGAGATTAGTCTTTTAAAACACAGCTAAACATTTTGTCCTGGTTTAGCTGCTCGCTGGCCTCCCGCTGTGCCTCCTGCAGAGACCACGGTGTTCGAGCACAGATCCCACTCCCTGCCCTGGGCAGCGGAACCGAGATTCCTGGTGGCTGGGTGGCCATGGATGGTGCCTGGTGTGGGCAGCCTCCCTGTGCTGGAGCCTTCTGCTGACCAGTAACTCTCAGGGGCTGTGCTTTACTTTCCTTCCATGAGAAGGAAGGCATGGGCCTGCCAGAGGAGGAGGGTCAGAAACAGAAGCCACGAAAACATCTTTCTGCTCGCAAAGTTGCTGGAGGAGCTTGGGGTGGATATAGGGGCTACTACAGTTAGTTAGACCACTTGGAGGACAGCGTTGACCTGCCAGGGACAGGAACTCTGATATCCTCCTAGCAAAGGGCATGTTGTTAGAAGCAATGTGAAAAGGGCCTGGAATGTGCAACCTAAAACAAACTCAGAGAGGATTCAGTGGTTGGATGTGGGCGTGTTGCTGCTCACAGTAGCTACTGGGGAGAAAGGTTGTGGGACTCAGTGCTCCATCATGGTGGGCACCTTGAGACATGGGCTCTGCAAAGGACATGGGGCGGGGGGATCGTGGGGGGCCGGTATGTGTGTCAATTTCCAGACACCAGAGCCCAGGAGAATCAGGGGATCTCTCTATTCCCTGTGGAAGTTCAGACACGAAGAATGCCAGGCTGCCATCTTGCCAGGAAGCTTATGGTGGGGAAGGGACCCCAGGAGAGCTCCATAGAGGATGTGACTTCTTTGGTTGAAAGAAAGAGAAATGAACTCTGGCCCCCTTAGACAGAAAGAGAGTTTCCTGGCAGGATGTGGGGGGCCTGGGCACTGGTGGGGAGGCTGGAGAGTGAACCAGTCTCTCCAGAGCACTGGAAACAGGAAGCCCAAGGGCGTTCTCCCCGCAAGGACATTCCAACATGGCGCAGACGTCCTGTCTTCAGGAGAAAACTCCACAGTCTTTCAGATTCCTGGGAAGGAGGGTTTGACTTTATCCAGCAGGGAGGAGGCGATGCTTCTGAGCAAATGTGGGTGCTTCTGGGAAGGGCATAGATGGCGGGCAGCCAAGAGCCCCAAGCGTCCACCCAGCTCCCCTTTGAAATGACTTCCATCAGGTCCCTCTGGAAGGGATACTTTTCTTGGGTTCTTTGTTGCTGGACTTTTCCCCTTGCATTTTGCTTCGGTCTCACAGTAGGGATGCCCTTAGATCCAGAGGGCCTGACTCCTCAGGAAGTGCCAGGAACAAAGCCATCGCCCAGAGAGCACACTTAGCATTTCCCCGCGTTTCCCTGGAGCTGGCTCTGAGCCTTAGGCCGGCTTGCATCTGCTGAAAGAATGCAGCACTGGTGTTGTGCATGCTATGACTGCCTGGCTCTTCAAGGTGGCACACCCCTCTATTTGTGCTTTGCCACAACCAGGCTGACTTTACTGAAAAAAGGCAGCCATGGCCCCAGAAGCCAGAGCAGGTCAGTATCAGCTTCCTGGTAAAGTAACTTTTTAGTATAACTCCTCCAGGCTGGAACCTTCTATGAAGGTCCCCTTCTACTCCCTGCTAGCTATCAACACATTTACCACTGTTCAAAGAGCAACACATGCCACTGAGAGCTGGGTGACTTTGTGTGAGTTTTTTGGCTGTTTCCTCTTCTGTAAATGAATGGTCTTACAGGGGCGGAGCGGGTGCTGGGTTTACAGGAGCAGGCAAGTGTATTGCTCCCTCATTCTTGGTCTCCCCAGCGCTTCTCGCTGGACACTGTGGATAGATGGATGGATTGAAGGCAGCAGAAATTTAAGGGATTATCAGAAAATGTAGTCCCACTGAAGAAGAAGAAACAAGAGACTTTGTTTATGAACAAAAACAAATACCGTTTAACTCCCCCAGTGATGCAGCTGTGGGACAATCCAGTAACAGGTCTTCTTGGGATACAGAGGAGAATAAACAGGCACAATCCATCACATGTCACTATTTCATCTAAAATACATAGGAAAGAATTTTGTGCATGCCAACAGATTATGGAACAAGACCGATCTTAAATCACTGGCCTCTATTTGAACTTACAAGTATTTTTAATTTTAAAAGTGTACAAACCAGTAACTTTCCTAAACGAAGTTATGACAGTGACAAAATAGAGAAGTCATCGAGCAGGACAAGTATTTTCATAATGGTTCTGCTCTTTTCGTTCCTTTAAATATCAAGTAATAATATTTTTAATGTTTTTGTAAACATGAGATGTTTTAATGCTTGAAAAATTGTATCTCATAAATAAGTTTTATTATCTGTCAAAAAGGATGAAAATATAACTTTACATTTCTGTTTTAAAGTAATTTTAGTGCCTATTAGCTATAAAGTAACAGTTATATATAATTTAGAGTATGTAGTCACTCGAAACAACTTGACATTTTCACACAAACAGAGAACCGTAATCATAGTCTTGGGATTTCATTGGAAGTATGCACCACTACAGGATATTAAAATAACTTATGGTGCACTGTAATTCTTGTTTTGTATTTGTCCAAGTAGTTGTGAAGCAGGCTATAAAGTGGTAAAATAAAATCCTAAGCTCCAACTCCAGCTAAGCTCTGTTCTTAAAGTTATAGTCGTCTTTTCAAATTAAGTGTGATTAACCTGGTTGACATTTCTTGGTGCCATCTTTGACTTTTTCCTTCTTAATAATATTTTCTGTTTCAATGGCCAATTCTGTTTATCTTAGCTTATTATTTGAGCCAATATAATTGCTTCCTTAAGTTAAAAATGCTGATGGTGTGTGGTAGCGATGCTGCTCGTAGTTGACAAAGAGCAAATTACTTGTTGCTTTTAAGAGGCTGTGGACGTGGAAGCAATTTCTGCCCTGGCTGAGACAAAGACACAAACAAAAGCAGAACTCTCACTGGCGGTTTTGCCGATTGTTCTAATTTGAGTATACAAATAGGATTCGTTAGACAGTTGACCAGTGTGAGGCTGAAAATGTTCAGCAAACTGAAATGCATACGTGGGGTAGGCATGTACGTGAAATAAGAGAGCATTAAGTCATATTCTGCTAGTTTAAAGGGCAGATAATTTGGATACAGTCTTGTTTAAAATATATCTTTGAGGAATCTGTGAGACGAGTAGTTTGTGACTATTGTGAACCAGATATAAGGACAATATTTAACCTACTTAGGAGAAAAAACCATTTACTGTATCATTTATAGACCTGACATAATTATGCTTGCCTCATTAAAGCAGGCCCAACATTATCCTCTTTCTGGCAACGCATATCACTGTGTGCCCTTGAATAGAATGAAAAGACGTTTCTTTAAAATACTCCTTAATTGTACTTTTGCATTAATTTTGGTTGGCCTTTTGCCCACTGCTAAGTTCTCAGTATCCTTTGGAGCAGTCACACAATAAACGAAAATTCTTCCACAATAACCAAACCTATGCTTCAATTTTATTCCTGAGAGAGAGGCCAAGGAAGAAAATAATTTTTGTGTGGTTGAAGATGGGCGCCATTTATAATCTACATACTGCAATTAAAACCACTCAAGGATTTGACTTCTGTTAATTTTAATTGAAGTGGTACGTGGGTGGGGATTAGGTGAACGCACAGATGTGCGCAAAAATTAATATGAACCTGGAGAAATGTCTTCTCTTCATAAAAGGACTGACCGAATGTTCACAGATGGAATTTGAGAGGACTCTTCTTGAATAAGCCAGGAGGGCTCACTTGGGTCATTTCTGTAGCAATTCCATAGACTTTATGTTGGAAAAGACATGCCCCTTTCTTTTTCTTTATAAATTATTCTCATGCCTGATTAGTTAATGTCTTTAATTTGCATTAGTGCACCTAAGTGAAAGTAAAAACAAATTAGTCCTATAAATGTGCTTTACAGATGATGGTTTAAGGAGGTCTGCAGTTCTCAGAGAACAGATATTAATTAGGGATATTAACCATGGAAGTCTCTGGTGTCGACTGAGATGTTGGGGATAAAAGAAAAACAGAAGAAAAAGAAGAGGAAACAGTTTTTGGAGCTGTTTATAACTTTTCAAATGTAAGAAGTTATGAAGAGTTTCGAACTGCGAGGCAAGAAAGTTGGAGAAAATACATGCATTTCTGGTCTCCAGTTTCTGAAAACTAGTGCAGTGACTGTCCCAGAACAGGTGTGCAATAAAACATTTTGAATAAACAAAGAAAGATGAATTTATATATTACATTTTTAATTTTAACACAGACTTTTCAATACCTCTAAATAAATAATAAAGCAATGATATACAAGCTCGAAAGAACACTGCCTTAAATTTCAAAAATAATTTATAATTTTAAAGTACAATAAATCATTCTCTGCAGCATTCCATATAAAGAAAAGAGGTAAAAACTGAAAATTAAGATAAAATCCCACAATAGCCAATGTGAAAGGATTTTAATTCTTAAAGTGGGTCTGATAAAATTTTGAAGATAGGGAAATATAACGTCAAACAGAAGCCTAATAAAGATGATTATTAACACTTTCTATAGGGAGATGCGCTTTGATATCTGCTGTTCCTGACTTTCTGTAATTCATTCATGAAGCGGATGAAACAGTTGCTGCCGAGGGCAGCCGTTTGTCTGGGTAAATCCCCGGGCCCAACACTTGGAAGGTTACCAGGCTCTGGATGGAAGCTTTGAGATCTGCCTTTTCTGGCTGTCAGGAGAGCCTCCTGCCTTTGTCACTTGAAGGGTCCATCAACCCCGAAGCAGGTAGCCTTACCTTAACAAGATAATCCGTGTCGTAATTCTTCCCAAGGTCTTTTCTTGGAGGGCGTTCCCTGGTCACCAAGTCGCTGGCTGTTGCAGGCCTGGGTGAGGGGAGAGGCTGTGGTCACATTTCAGTAATTGAAGACTCTGGGAGGAGGATGGGGCTAAACTTTCTGACTCCCTGGCCATCGCTCAGGCTAATTAACTTATCTGTTAAAGATTATGTTTTCTCATTTCAAAGTGTAGACAGTTCTGATAAATCTGGATATACTTGGCATAATTATAAAGAATTTCAAATGTCTCTTTTATGAATTTCCACAATTCTCTCAAATTCTCCAGTTGAAACTTAGGCACAGGGGTCTAGGTTGGTAGGTTTGACGTTGGCGAAGATGATGAATTGAATTCCAAAGGGATCACGCAAGTCAGAAAAACCCAAAAATGGTTCATTTCTACCCATATATTTTACTAATTGGATGAATGTTTTAATTTGATTTTTTTTTCCCTGAAATTCTATCATATAAAAGTAATCTGATGGAGACTCTCCTGACTTCCCTGCTGTCTGCCAGGACTTGTGTGGTCCTCGTTTCCTAACTCCAGGAAATGAGCAAACCAGATCCTGCCAGGCAAATAAGTGAACTCCAGTTCCAGGTCAGGGAATCTGGGAGATTTATGGTAAACTGAGGTCACCACTGCACCCAGCTCAATCATCTGTAAGAGCTGTCGTCCGCGGCAACTTCTTCTGCAGGGGCGTACCTGGTTGATGATGTCATTGTGTGTTCATAACTCTTGAGTCACAACAATACCCCCTTCTCTCTGGATAACACATCAGATTGTGAGTGAGAGTAATGGTAGTGATAACTTTTCATCTGCTCTTGCCTATGTACATAATCACAGCATTTGCAGGCTTCAGTCGTTGTATTGATGACAACTTATGTGCAGCTGCTCTCCCCTTCCAGCACAACAGGCTGCTGTGGGCTCAGGTAGATAAAAGAGACAGGAAATCATGCCTAGTGAAGGCCAGTCACACAGCTGGAAAACTCCTCCACATCATCTCCAGTCCTTACCCCAATTCTGCAAAGGAGGTAATACCTCGACTTCTTGATTAGAATATTGAAGAGCAGGAGGAGTCCCCTTTCTGTGAATAACTTATGATGTTCCTCCTTGTCTCCTGTTTAAAACTCCTGGCAAAGCAATTCTGAGACTTAGCACCAGCTCCCAATGGACTTGTGTATTTCCTTTTCTCGGGAAAGAGGAGAATCACATAGGTACATGCTGTTTTACTCTCCTCATTGACTGCTGAAATTGTAGAGTTAAATTCATCACTCAATGACAATGTAACAGTTACAATAAGCTAGGTTGTGCTGCAGTAACAAACAGCCCCCAAATCTCAGAGGCTTGAAACAGCTAATGTGTATTTCTTGCTCATGTTATTTGCCTCTCCCAGGTTGGCTGGGATCCGAGCTGGTACAGTAGCTCCTGTCTGGGCCATTGTCTGCTCTCCTCTCATGGTAGAGGGGAAGAGAGAATGTGGGGAAGCATGCACTCACTCTTAAAGCTTTTATTGGAAGTGCCATGTCACTTCTGCTAATATTTCCTTGGTTAAAGCAAGCCGTGTGGTCATGCGTAACTTCAACGGGTAGAAGTGCAATCCTTGTGTCTGGAAGGAGATGGAGCAGGAGTGTTTTTAAACAGCCATCATGTCTATGACAGGCAGGAGGTTTCCCACTCCACCTTCCTGGTAAAATTATCCCTCCCTCTCCCTAAGCTTCTGATGCCTACATGGAATCTTTAATTTGAACGCTCTGTTTCATATGGTATTTGATGCTATAGATTGCTTTCAATATTTTGAAACTCTATGCTATATAAATTATTAAAGATTAGTAAATGGAATGATAATTAAATTAAACCATTCACTTATTCATTCATTTATTCATTCCAGTCTCACTTCAAGACATCCCTTCCTTCATTTCTGTAAATGGCAGTCCACTAATTTTTGTGGCTTATTTCCAATTTTATCTCCTACTGCTGTTTTGGTTTGAGTTTTTGCCCAGCTCATCAAAATGGTGGTGAGACTTAGGGTCCTTATGCAAGGCCCCTCATTCATGCAAAGGAGGCCGGGCCTCCACCACTGACGCGGCTAACAATGTGCATTGAGAAATGAACTATCCCATCCAGCTCCTTATTCTCCTCTTTGATGTAGCACCTTATGAAAACAGGGTTTGAGGATAATCTTATATTTTTTCAGGCAGATTGGTGAAGTAAAGAAAGAGCTGTGCTTTGATGGCATATGGGCATCAGTTTAATTTTTGCAAGACATTCTGTCTTTCAAGCTCAGTTGAAGTGTGTATGTGTGTATGTGTTGTGTGTGGGGCATGTGCCAATGGGGATGGGATAATGAACAAGATAGGCAAAGTTGGAGCCCTCGGGGAGCTTGTAATAGAGGGAGGCACAAGTAAATAAGCAGGTAGCATACTTCCTGACAAGCTGGCAATTCTCAGGCCTGCCCAGACGTTGGGTGGGGCAAGAGGAGACAAAGGCTAGAGTAAGCACAAGAAGTGAATGGAGCTGGCCGAGCACAGAGCTTAGGTGGTGGAGGGAGGGCCGGTGGAGGCAGGAGAAGGATGGTTCAGAAAGAAGTAAGAGCCTGTGCAAAGTCCTAGGGACAAAGAAGAACATCACACATCCAAAGCAGACAGGAGCAATTATTCTCTGCAGGGCTGATGTGCACACGGAACGAGGTAACAGTGTGCAGGAGGTAGGAAAACAGTCCTGGGGCCATTGGTAGGCTGGACTCCCAGCTCCACAGTTTATAAGCTGTGTGATGCAGGACAAGTTATTGAACCCCGCTGTGCTTCAGTTTCTTCATTTTTAAAGTGGGAATCGAAGGAGTACCTTCCTCTCATGTTGTTATGAAGATTCAGTGAGTTAATACGGGCAAAGTGCTGATCACAGTGACTAGCACAGAGCAAGCACTTGATCCACGTGGGCTGTGGGGTCTTTACTGTGTGCTGAACTGCAAGGGGCAGGTATGAATTCGTGTAAGGACTGGCTTAAGCGACTGTGGGGGATGCTGAGCATTTTCCTCCCAGGAACACTGGCCACACAAAGTATTGTTCTTTGAAAAGCTTCCATCTTGCTTATGTTTCCCAGGGTTCTATTTAAGCCAGGAAAATTTGGAAATGATAACAAAAATTTGCCACAAAAATAAAATGTCTTTTGTTTTCTATACATAAAAGTAAACCATATTATTCTAAAACTTCTGGAAGTCAAAGAGAAGACAATAACCCCACCGCGAGATACACTCTGAATGATTTGGTCTTGTCCTCTTCGTCTCTTTTCAAACACTGGTGTGGTCATTACTTTACCAGATTGGGGTCATATGTTTTGTTCTGTTTTGTAACCTGCAATTGGCACTTCACAATAGATTGTGGCCATTTCTCCACATGAGTAAATATTCCTAACATTAATCTAAAACACGGACTAGACTCTAGTCTATCTGAGAGAGGCGACAAATTCATTTAATCAGCCCCAATTGGACATTTAGGTGACTTAAAATTTTTTGCCACAATAAATATCATTGTGATGAACGACAAGGCACATAATTAGTTGCAATTGCCTTTGCATGTTCCCTTCGGAAGAATCTTAGAAGTGGAATTCCCTGGTCAAAGGTTGTGTCCAATTTAAAACATTTCATAAAATTGTATTTCAGAAAGATTGCGCATAAAATACCCTCATAAGTAGTTTATGAAATCACCCATTTCCCTTGATTCTCACTCACACTGGGCATTTTGTGTTCTTTAATTTTTGTGGATTTGGTGTCATAGAAATGATGCTTTGTTGTTATTTTAATTTGCATTTCTTTGATTACTAGAGGTAGAACTTTTTATTACCACACATTATTGGCTCTTTGGCGTTCTTCTCTTGTGAATTGTTTGATTCTGGCTTTGGTCTATTTATAGAATGGGTGTTTATTTTTTTCTTCTTAATTTGTAAGAGTCTTTTATAGATTAATGATATACTCTCAACATATATCTTGCAAGAACTTTCTGCTTGTTTATTATTCATTTTATCTCGTGTATAAAACTTATATGTGTTTGAAACTATCCCTGTTCTTATGATATTCTTCTACTTACGTGTTCATGAACACTATCTCCCACCTTCAGTTTCAGGTATTGCCTATGTTCTCCTCTTCTTTTGTGGTTCAATTTTTATATTTTACTATAAAAAATGAATCAGGAATTAATTTCAATGTTTTCTGAGAAGGAGGATTTGACTGAACTTTTCTAATTAGTCATTTGAACTTAAGGCATTTATGGGGTTAGACTTTATCCTCTCTTTGAAATCCCATCCTCATCACACTACCTTCTCCTACACCTGCGGGCTGAGGGGTTGATTTGTGCCCATTGATTGCTCTGTTCTCCTGCCAGGGCCTCATTGTTTTAACTATTGTAGGTTTACACTTCATTTTAACAAGTCCCTCTCATTCTATCACAAACATTTTCTGATTGCCCTTCCTTATCCATTTCTTAGATTAATTTTAGAATCACTTTATGAGGGAGAAAAATCCCATGTGGAGTACAAATGGAATTAAATTAAATTTATAAATGAGTTTGAGACGATTGGACGTATTGTCGTATTTGTGTTATTAATTTTTCTCTTAATGAGCATGCTGTGACCTTTGATTTACATCTTCTTGTTTGACCTTCAATAGATTTTGCGGTTGATTTTAAACCCTTTTGTTAATGTCATTCTTTGGTCTTCTATATTTTTTGTTTCTTTGGTGAATGCACTCTTTTTATCATATTTTCTTCTTTTTATTCTTCATATATAGGAAAGGATGTTAATTTTCTAAAATTATTTCTATCTCACTATCTCTGACTTACCTGGTTAGTTGTAATAGTTATGCAATTCACTACTTTCTTTCCTAATGCAGACAACCCACTAATAGTGATATTTTTGCCTCATCTTTTCCAACATTTATTACTATTTTTTTTCTGGACTTATTGAATTGGCTACAAAAGTATCAATGTTTCCAATTTTTAAAAATATTTCTTTACGATTTTATCACAAAGAATGCTAATGTATATTTTTATGATGTCAAGAAAATATCCTTTCATTTATGTTTATCCATACATTTCAAGACTATTGAAATAAATACATTGTTTTTTCTTTTGATCTATTGATATGATTAATTATATTACTAGATTTTCTGGAATTAAACTATCCTTGCCTTCCTGGAATAACTACTATTTGGTCATTTCTCAAATGTGTTTATTTTTCATTTCATTTAGATTTTCAAAGCTATTATCATAGGTTTCTACACAGAATGGTCTCTTACTGTTCTTCCATAGCCTTATTTGTGGTTGTCTCCTTTCTTCTTCCAAAAGTGATGTATTTGTGTTTTCTCCATTTGATATTTATATTGTTGTATTTTTATTTTTGTTATCAAACTAGAACAAGTAAGGCAATCTAAAATTATCAGAAGAAAGAGTTAATAGTTTTTCTTCCTTCCTCTTGATTCCATCATTACTCCTTGTAGCTAATCAGATAATCAATTTCATTTCACAGTTTGGTTCACATCCTTGTTTATCTTCATGTATCTGTCTCTACATTTCCATAATATATACATGCATATATATTTATTTTTATTTTGTAGGGTAAATTTCCACAAATAAAAATGTCTGGTTAAAAGGAAATGTGAATTTAACATTTTATAAATAATGCTAGCTTGTTTTCCGAAAGTTTATAATGATGCATTCCTCCATCAGCATTGTAGGAGTGTGGCCTTTTCCCAGTGTCCTTGCCAGCACAGAATGTTACTGATTTTCATGATTTGTGCCACTGTGGCGTGAGAAGAATAGGATTACTTCATCACCTCAGTTTACATTATCTTGACGATGTATTTACTGGTTGGTGGAATTCGCTCTTCCATTAATTGTCCATCCAGATGGTTATCCATTGCTCTGCTTGTTCTTCACCCTTCCACTTATAAAATCGTAGATCAGGAGTATTGATATTTGTCTATCACATGGGTGGGCAAGATGTTAATCACTTGTACTTTTATTTTGTTTGTTGAATTATAGGGTGTACTGTTTTAAAAAATATTCACAAGGTGAAATTTGTCCTCCTTTTCCTTTATTGCTTCTTGTGAAAGTTTTTCCAACCTCTCTGCTATACAAATATTAACTTAAAATTTAGTGTAATATTGGATACATTGATTTATCAATTCATTATCAAATGAAACTGCCAAACTGACCTACCCACCTCATATCATTTTAAATTAAATATCAGATGGATTACAATAAAAAAAAAATCTTAACAAAGAACTACATTTTGGGTTTATCATATCAGTTTTTATGTGTTTAATTCATTGATATCTGATTTATTTAGCATATTAGGTATTTGTTCTTATTTCCTCTGGTTTCTAAGCTATAGGCTTAATTTATCATTTATTATTATTTTTTGTTTAATAATTAAATTATTAGGCTATGAATTGCTCTTGAAATTGCTTCATAAATGAAAAATAACCTGGCTGGGTCATATTTTCAGGTCACAACTTTTTTCCCCTCTGACATCCGTAGATGCTGCTCCCTGGTCTGGCACTTCATGTTCCAAAGGCTAGACTTGAGGACGTCTTCCATTATTCTCTTGTGTAGATAAACTCTGGGTTATCTCGCTGACAGCAGGCTGTGCTTTCTTTCTCTTCCTTGCAATTTTTCATCACTTGCTACAGAATATATAAATACGCCTTTCCTCTATGGTTTTTACTGGAAAGCTGTGAACTTTCTCAATCAGCAAATCCAGATCATTGCTATTGTTGTGTTGTTTTCCTTCGGGAGGGTAACGTATTTGATAATTGGTTCTGTTCTTTTGGGGGAGCGGGGACAAGAAATCTCTTCTAGACTACCAGTTTATTTTTTTGTGTTTAGACTCTGTTTTCTCTTATTTCTCATGTTCTTTTTTAAAAATCATCTTCCTATCTTTGTCTTTTTTCCTCTCTGTTGAGAAGAGAATCTCAAATTTGTATGGCATATTAATGGTTACATTTTCTCTCGTTCACTGTCTACAACATGGATTTGAATCCTGTTGCTGCATTTTGAATCTGTTCACTCATTTCTCTCTGTTCATCCCTGCCTTTCATCTTCGTGTTTTGCAGTCTCTCTTCCGTCAGTTTCCCGTCCTTCCTCAGTGAGGATCGTATTTGAACTCTTTGAGTATGCTAAAACGTTCCAGGAGTTTACGTCTGATGTCCTCTGCAGTTTGCATCCAGCAGGAGGTTCTTTCTCTGACTTGAGAACAACATCCATGTTGTCTTATTGTGTTGTGTTTTGAAGTTGCCTCATGTTGTAGCTTTCCTTTTTATTAGTTCTTGAAAAAAAGATAAAAGAAAAGAAAGAAAGAGCTCCCAATCTCAATGCTTTAGCTGCCCTGAAAAGCGAGTAGGGACAGATCACTTCCTCCATGGTGGAGGGAGGATGTTGTACCAGGGTCTAGTTCTGTTCTTAGCTACTAGGAGACATGTACTTCTGACCTACTGCTTCTTTCACCCTCTTCTTACCTGGTGTGCTAAACGGACACAGTACACTGGAAAACCTGATCCCCAGCTAACACTGCTATCCATGCTTGTCCTACCCCGGGTTTTGTATTCCAGGATACCGTGTGCACCCATAGGTCCCACACTCTCTGTCCTGTCATTTTCTGGGAATTCCTGTCTTTTAATTTATATAAAACAGCTGCTGTTTTCTCTTCCTGTGTTCTGGTTGGGGTACAGGGTGGGCTCTCCATG
Organism: Equus quagga; assembly: GCF_021613505.1. NCBI lineage: Eukaryota > Metazoa > Chordata > Mammalia > Perissodactyla > Equidae > Equus > Equus quagga. The sequence goes on along the minus strand of NC_060268.1, from coordinate 180,620,991 downwards.
TTCCGCCCCCTTGTACAGCTTGTCTCTCTCATGAATCACAGCCTGAGCTGGTCATGAGGCAAAGTCTGGATTAGACGGTTTTGATTGTTTACTTTTTAAATAGTGCTCCACTTGTCTCACATTTTGTGGAAATTTTGCCCAGATTCTACTGTTAAGCAATTAATCAATCTTAATTTTCAGTAGTAGTGTTGTGACTTTAGTATATTTGAAAATCACATTGTAAGTATCTTCATAGATGTAAGTTATTTATTTAACAAATTTTTTTAGAGAACTCATCATGTACTAGTTTTGGGAGTATAATCTTTTCAAGATGGTTAAAGATAGATACGGGCTCTATCAGGGTTGCTAGCTAGGTGTGCCATTTGAAATCAGAAGAATAAAATAGTGGCATATTTAAAATGTCTAGAACGCCACCTGATAGATAGTAGGTAGAAAATATTTTCTTTCCTACCCCGCTCCTTTTGTCTCAATGTGAGGAAGGCAGACTTTGCATCCTTTTTGAATGCTCATAACTAGAGAGGTAGAAGGGAATACAAAGCATCCTGGGAAGACATCAGTACTGGTGAGTGTGGAGGAGTCCAGGGTACACACTCTGATTCCAACAGCTGGTGATTCCATTGATAGTAGAAAACCCTTGATGTGGCCACACTAAATTGATCAATAAACCTGAAATCTTCATGAAAAATAACAATAATTTCATAATATTTTTTAGGAGGCAAAAGGGAGAGAATAAACCAAATGATTCTAGGTTTTAATGTCAAAAAGTTTCAAGACAACAAAACCCAGAGTTAGTTTTGTCTAAATAACAGATGAGCATACCATTCGAGGGTGTAAGTGCTGCGAATAGAAAAGTAAGCGGGCCGATTGTCAGCTGCAATACGATAAGAGAATCCATGTTTTTAAAGATATGGTGTTGTAGTTCTTAAAGGTAGCAGTTAGATAAAGAAAAGGATGGAAGCGAGACCAGTTCCCTTTGGGATTCCCGATGACAATGTAACAGATGACTCCAGATGACAGTGTAAGAGGAGGAATGGAAAGAAATTATATTAACAAACTGTTGTTGATGGTTATAATAAGATTTAAGCAACCAAATAACAGAACCTGAAAGACCAACATATTTTTCAAGATGATTTAGAAGGATGCTAACGTGGAGGATGTCAAAAGCTGCAATTACATCTGAACTCATTTCAGGAATGGATTCCTGGTATCAGATGTGCCCAGCGTGTTATCACATGTCTTGATGAGGGCATTTTAGTACATGATCAAAATTGGAGTAAACTCTTCAAAACACATTATCGTCATTTAGATGCATTTCCTCCATATCGCTATTACCAACTTGAATTAGATTAGTAATTTTTTTTATAACGGGGATTGGCAGTTTTTAAAAATCCAATGTACTTAAAAAGAACTATTTTTAGAGAGCTTGTAATTGTCCAAAGGATAGATGTGTTTATGTCACTTCAAATAACAACACAAAGTAAAGAAGAATATTTGGAAAGCTTAAATATATTTTAATCTTAGATACTAAGATTCAAGGACAAAAATGTTGAATCATACTTTCCGGCTATTCCTTTTCCTTTTTAACTGGCTGTAGATATGTATTAAATCCATAAATATGGCAAAGACATATGTCTCTTATACTTTGTACGTACCTTCGATGGTAGCTGGGAAAATTCATTTGTTCTTAAATTAGGAGTGTTGCCTTTTTTCGATTAATCTTTGTCATCACCAGCCTTGAAAATGACAGGAATTGTGAATTTGTAATATATTCTGAGGCTTTATCGAACTTTTTAAATGAAATTAAATTTCTCTTAAATTCAATTTTCTAACCATGCAGTTGTTGAAAATCAACTGTTTAGCTCAAGGTTTCTCATCCTTGGCACTACTGACACTTCAGATCGGAGAGTTCTTTGTTGTAGGGGTTGTCCTGTGCGTTATAGGATGTTGAGCGGCGTCCCTGACCTCACCCACTAGATGACAGTAGCACCCCCGCCCCTGTGTAGCAACAACAATGTGACCAGGCATTGTCAAATGTCTTTGGCAGGACAACATCACCTCTGGCTGAGCACCCCTGGGTTAACTTGTTGAGGCTTTACGTGGACTTATTACCTATGGGACAAATGCACATGCCCTCCTTTTCTCCTGCTGTGAGCACAGACAGTGCCCGGAGGTCCTGGTCTTACTGTGTAGAGAGCCTTTTCTGACACTCTCGGCTTACCTAAATGTTTACATACCCTAATAATTTTGTGATTTTTTTGGGTAACTTTTACTTGATGTAATTTCCAATTTACAGAGAAGTTGCAAAAATAGTACAATGAACTCCCATATGCCACTTACCCAGTTATTGATTGCTAACGTTTTGCCCCGTTTGAGTTTTTTCTTTCTCTCTCATATGTATACACACATACATACATATATACGCATACACACATGTACACGTATATACATACATACACACACACACACAGTTTTTCCTAAATGAATCGAGATAAGTGATAGATAGCAAGCTCCCTTTACTCCAAAGTACTTAAAAGTCTATCTCTTAAGAACAAGAAAATCCTGTTACACAATCATAATATAGTTATTAAAATGAGTAACTTTAACATTGGTACATAATCCATTTTGAAACTCCGTCAGTTGTCCTACTGCAGTCCTTTAGAGCTATACCTCATTTGCCAGAAGCAGGTCCAATATCCTGACTTCAGCCTGGCTGATTCTTCAGACTTTCTTTGTCTTCTTGACCTTCACACTTGTGAAGAGTACAGACCAGTTGTTTTGTAGAATGTCTCTCAATTTGGGTTTGTCTGATATTTTCTTATGCTTAGATTCAGAGTTTGCATTTTTGGCAGGAACACTGCACAAGTGATGTGGTGTCCTTCTCGGTACAATATTTCAGGAGACACATGAGGTCACTTTATGTCAATATAGATGTTAGCTTCCATCGCTTGGTTAGGGTGGTGTCTGCCAGATTTTTCTGTTGTAAATTTACTGCTGTTCTGTTGGTAATAAAGAACTTGGGGAAGATACTTTGAGACAATGTCTCTATTCTCTTCCTCCTCAAAATTTCACCCATTAGTTTTGCATCCATCGAGAATTCATGCCTTAACCAATTAGTACAGTGATGGCTGGGAAATGGAGATTTCTAACACCAGCATTTCTTCTTCTGAGCATTTAACTATGAGGAAGAGCTGTCCTTTTCCTCCATTTATTTATTCATTCATTTATATCAGCATGGACTTACGAATTCTTATTTTAAGCAATGGGTTTTAATCTATTCCTATCACTATTTATTCTGAGGCTCAAATTGCCCAGAATTGGCCAATGGGAGCCCCTCCAAGCTGCCTCTGGGTTATATGGACACACCTCCATCATTTTCAGAACACTTCCTGACCTTCTGGCACAAAATATGTTTTAGGCTTTTCTTTCCTTGCTCCAGCCCTGGAGTCAACCATTTCTCCAGAGTCTTGATTCCTTTTAGTGGGGAGAACATTTGAAAACTCCCACCTGGGTGCTTGGTGTGGAAACTGGTAATTTTAAATATACTCAAGCAAAAGCTTAGGGAATGCCTCCAATATAAATCATCAGAAAGAAAATATAGGATTCAACGATGGAGGGAGGGAAGATGTTTTGGAAACTGGTTATTTCTCAGATTTGCTTGATGACTTGTCTGATGGGAATTTGTTCACCATCAGGGCTTGCTTTGCGGTGCACACAATCTGGAGAAGCCGGTTGTGCTGTTTCTCTGTAGTGTTGACTTGGAGATAGCTTGACCTGGGAGTTTTGCCCCGGTGCTATTTGGAAAGGCACTACACTAGACCCACCTTCTGTGCTGCTGGATGGAGGAGCCCAGGGGAGGCATCAGAAATGACAAAGTGCAGGGCAGCCTGAGCCTCTGCAGCCTGGCATGGAGGCCCTTGAACTTGGCGCAGTGATTGACTTCTTTGGGGGCTCAGAGCGTGCAGGGGAGAGGCCCAGCAGGAGTGTGGGCCTCACTAATTGCATTACGATTGCATGAGATATTGCAAGGTTTACTATGAACTCTTGGCTTCAGAACACAGGCTGGAGAGCTCCGGGAGCAGTTGGCAGCAGGAGAGGAGAAAACGACAACCATTTGAAGAGTCAGCACGGTGGCGAAGCCAGAGTGTGCACACTTGGCCCAGCACTCTGACTTCTGGCTGAGGTGCACGCCCAGCGAAAGAATCGCGCTGGTTAAAATGTTGGCAGGTTCCAAGAGGTATCTTCTTCTTTTGTCTGGTTTTGATTGCAATAGTTTGGGAAGCTGGCAAACACTTTGGTTTTGTTCTGAATATATTGGCCTGGAGCCTGCGCCATTTCTTTCTAAGAGGTTTGAATTTGGAGCAGTCAGGTAATTCATCAAGATAATTTATCAAGCCAGAACCACAATAAAAAATATTAAGTTTTCAAAGCTGGCTTTTGATCTGATTATTAGACCAACCACTGCAAAGGGCTAAGCTAGTAGATAGATGTCTCTGTGGAGTCCCCTGGTCATGACACCTTCCTACTTATTTCAGACTGCACTCATATGAGCCCTTTCAAATGACAGCCCTGGAGTTTCTAAATAAGAATTTAATTCAAGTTGACTAATGACCACAAAACTTTTGTCTAAGCCAGAGAACTTTTTCCTATTACATCTCTATATAAATATATACAGACAAATCCTCCTGAGCACCCTGGGAGAAGGGCTCTATTTCTGAAGCGCACAGCAATGTGTTGGCTCTTCCTAGAAGCCAGTGGAACACTTGCATGACCTTTGGCTATGCTCTGAGGAAAAATCCAGAATGGCTGATCTTTTTAGACCCAAATGAATTCTTCATCTCACTTGAACATTTACCTTCTACCTTGAGAAATTATTTGAATGCCAATGAATGTGCATAGTGGCTGTGATAAATTTAATAATGGATCTAAGTTAGCCTAATATTTTAAATGTTTATTATAAGATGAAAAGCCAATATTGACTCCATCCTGTGAGAAAATGAAAAAACTTGGATGGGTCCATGAGAACATTCTCTGATGACTTTATGGATGGAAACATATTTTAAGGTCTTGCCAATGAAGCAGATGCACTCTTGTTAGATTTATGTACAGTTTGGGAAAAAGAATAAAAATTCTGATTATTCTGAAAATGAGAACAACCATTAAGTTGGTAAACTCTCAGATAAACATCGTTTTCCCTGTTAATTTATTCATTTACTTAAAATATTTAATCAGAAAAAAAAAACTTAACATCCCACATCTCTACAGTGATGGCCCAGGGATAAAAAAGAATAAAATAGCAATACTCTGGGCTCTAAAGTGCATACTATTAATACAAATGTGATATTCACGTAAAAGTTCTTGATAACTCTAAGTTGATGTTAACTCTTTAGCTATGTTACAACCAGCTTCAACTGAGTTAATGAATTTTCTAGATGATCAATGCAGTAAGCAGTTATGTCTCAAAAGAGACAAAATACCAGCAAAGTAATTGCCTAGTGGCACTTTATGTCAATTATTTCATTTGTATTTAATTAAAAGCAGTCAAAACAGTTGGTTGAGGTATACAAATTCCCTTAGCTCTACAATTTTTAAGTTGCCTTAAGAGTTTTTGGTCGCTGGGTATATAGTTGGCCTTTAGAAATAATCTGGAATCTCTTTGACAAACAAACTTTTGCCAATAATATTTCTGCTGTTGTTTCTCTGGGGAAACAATTTCACAAGATCATTCAGTATGATTCATTAGCATGGTAAGATGATGGCACTGGTGTCTAGTTTTTCCATAGCCAGTGGTCGCAAGGTGGGCTCTGTGGAGCATTCTCAGGTTAATATCTAGTGGGAGAGCCAGGTTATATGTTGGCATTTCTGAGAACATAATATGGCAAAATGAGGCAACTGAAAACTAGAGAAGGAGGATGAGATGAGACATAAAGAGTAATCTGTACTGACCACAAGAAAGATGATCAACGGCAGGGTCTGCTGGTCACTTGAATGATTTTTATCAGTGTGGAAGACTGAGCATTTTCCTCATTTATTAAAAATGGTCTACTATTGCAGCACTGAGGACTTTGGGTATTCCTATCAGGCTTAGCTCCTTTTCTTCATGTACCACTCTTACATAAGAGAGAAACTTCTATGTCAGGATAAGTAATGCTATCTGCTGTAGCAAGCATCCCCAAACTGTCAGTGGATTAATAGAATGAAGTCGATTTCTTTCTCAGGTCACAATCTGATGTGGTTCGTCATCTCTTCCAACAGCTCTCCTGCAAATGGTGACTCAGGGACCCAGGAGGCTTTGATTTTATGGATCCTTCATATCATAGCTGCCTTGGTATCATCCATTAGCAGATGGGGAAAAGAGGTGGGAAGAAGAAGTGAGTGGGAAGGGGCAGATCAGGAGAAGAGTGAGTGGGGAAGGCACATTGTGTTTTTAACTCCTTTGGTCCAGAGGTGAAAGACCTTACTGATACTCATGTTCCACTGACCGGAACTAGTTACCTGCTTATTCCAGTTGCAAAGGAAGCTTAGAGTTTTAGAGGAGCACGTGGACAAAGGTGACCATTAACAGTCTCTGCCATTATGGTCAATCAGAATTAATTATTTAGCACTCTATTAAATTATATATTGTGGACCAACCACTTTGCTCTTACTTATACGTCCTTAGTAAAGTGTCAGAAGTAAACAAGGCATACATGAAAAATGATCAAAATGTGCTGCCTTAATCTGATATCAAGTATCTACAAAAAACTGCTTAATGGTAAATTGTTAAAAACCTTTCCATTGAGAGTAGGGATCAAGACTAGGATGTCTGCTAGCACTACTTGTATTTAACACTGTGTTAGAAGTCCTAATTAGTGCTACAGCATAAAGAATAAAAATAATAGTGTAAAATAAATATAATATAAATTATGAGATAATTTATAATTTAAAATATAAAATATAAAAAATAATTTATAGTAAATTATAAAATAAAAAATAAATATAAATAAATAATATAAAGAAGAAACATTAAAGAAAAGCCTAAGGATTAGAAAGGAAGAAGTAAAACTGACATTACTTGAAGATGATATGATTGTGTGTGTGCAAAATCCAAAATAATTTACTACTAATTAGAATTAATAAGTGGATTTAGAAAGGTGCTATCAGGATTCTAACAATATACACAAATTAATTTATTTTCATACACACCAGCAACCCACAATAGAAAACAAAATTTAAAATGCGTATAATTTGTAAAAGTTTTCTATGCTGGGTCACAGATTATCACAAATTTAGTAGCTTAAAGCAACACACATTTATTATCTCACACTTTCTGTGAGTCAGAGTCTGGATATGACTTAGCTGGATCCTCAGCAGACTGCAATCAAGGTGTCAGCCGGGGCTGGGCTCTCATCTGGAGGCCCAACTGGGGAAGCGTCCACTTTCAAGCTCACTCAACTTACGGGAAGATCTCATTTCTTTGAGGCTATAGAACTCATGGAAGCTTGCTTCTTCAAAGCCAGCAATGCATCAAGAGAGACTCTGGTGCTAGTCTGCCAGCAAGATGGAGACTTATATAATGAAGACTTATAAAATGTAACATATTCATCAAAGTGACATTCCAACACCTTTGCCATAATCTGTTGGTTAAAAGTAAGTCACAGGTCATGCGCACACTCGAGGTGAGGGGATTATACAAGGGCTGAGCACTAGAAGGTGGGTATCATGACAGCTCCTTAAAGTTTGTCTGCCAAACCATTAAACTGCATTCAAAGCATCAACTGCTTAGGAATAAGTGTAACAAAAGATGTTTAGGACCTCTGCACAGAAATTACAAAATATTATTGAAAATGTAATGCAGACTTAGATAACTGGAGGGATAGATCATGTTTACGGATTCAAAGACTTTCCATCTTAAAGATGTTCATTTCCCCAAAGTGATATATAGATCAAGTGCAATCACAATCAAGCTTCCGGTAGTGTTTTAATTAGTTTTTTGAAATCAGTAAATTGATTCTAAAATTTTATATTAAAATGCAAAAGACAAAGAATAAGAAAAGTTAATTTCATTTTCATATACCAGGAACAAACAAAAAATATATTTCTATACTTCAGCAACAAAATTAGAAAATAAAATTTTAAAAAATATATAATTTAATAGCATCAAAAGAACATCAACTAGCTAAGAGCAAGATGAAAATTCTTGACCTCTTAGCTTATACTATATGCACCAATCAATTCCAGATGAATTATAGAAAGAAATGTTAAAAGTAAAATAAAGTTTTCAGGAGAAAACAAAAAAGAATATTTTCATGACTTTGGGGTAGACAGAGATCCCTTAAATAGGACAGAAAAGTGTTAATTATAAAAGAAAACAATTGATAAACTGGACTACATTAAATTAAGACTTTTTGTTTATATATGTGAGAAAGACCTCATATCCAAAATATATAAAGAATTCCCACAAGTCAATAAGAAGAGACGGTCAATGCAATCAACAATTGGGCAAAAGACTTGAACAGGTGCCTTGCAAGAGAGAATATCCAAATGGCCAATACACATGTGAAAGGGTACTTATCTGCACTGGCCATCAGGGCAAAGAAGAGTAAAACCATGACACATCCATCACAATGGCGAAAATGAAAGAAACAGTCAATGCAAAGTGTTGAAGAGTATGTGGAGGAACTGGAAATCCCGTATACTGTGGAGGGAGTGTAGATTTGCACAACCACTTTGGAAAGCTGATTGGCAGTATCCACTAAAATTGAAAATATACAAACACTGCCATCCAGAAACTGAAGTTCTAGATATATGCCCAACAGATATGCATAAAGTAAATGCACTCAATAAAAGACATGTACAAGGATTTCTTAGCAGCACATCTGTAACAGCCCCAAACCAGAGACAACAAATACGCTCATTAACAGTAGAATGGAGTACAGTGCATCGACAAAAATGAATGAACTACGGGGCTGGCCCTGTGGCCGAGTGGTTAAGTTCACGCGCTCCGCTGCAGGCGGCCCAGTGTTTCGTTGGTTCGAATCCTGGGCGCGGACATGGCACTGCTCATCAGACCACGCTGAGGCAGCGTCCCACATGCCACAACTAGAAGGACCCACAAAGAAGAATATACAACTATGTACTGGGGGGCTTTGGGGAGAAAAAGGAAAAAAATAAAATCTTTAAAAAAAAAATGAATGAACTACAATTATATTTAAATAGCGTGTATGAATCTTCCAAGCATCATAAGCAATGAAATAACCCTACACAGAAGAGAATCTACCAAATAATTCCATTTGTAGTGGTTTAACAAATGGATCATTCTATACCATTTACTCTTGGGTGAGGGAGGGAGGTTTGTGTCTGGAAGGTAGAGAATTGACCTCCTAGGTTTCTGGTAATAAGCCATTTTGCAATCTAGATGTTGGCTACACGAGTAGGTTCACTCTGTAAAATTCATAAGCTATTTGCTTATGATTTGCCTGCATTTCAGTAAGTATGTACCACTTTAATATAATTCCTGAAAATAAGTGATCGTGTGTAAAGAGTTTCATAAACAAAAAACTCTATATAAGTTTTTTACTATTAGCCTCCTGTGCCTTTAAAAGTCTCAGCATTGATAATTTCACATCTAAGTGAAGGTCCCACGTGTTTTCTGTCTTTTCATAAGAGGGCGCCAGTCCTGTTACCATGAAATGCTTTGGCTAGCTAGAACTTGGGTAAGCCTCTGGAAGCCAAGTCCATGTAGGGAGTGGGGCTCATCTATCATGTCATTTCATTGACATTTTTACCTTGAATCCCTAAGCCCCTCCCCCTTTTAATAACAGCTTTAATGAGATAAAATTCAGACACCATAAAATTCATCCTTTAAAGTGTCCAATTCATCAGGGTTTAGTGTATTTGTAGAGTCGTGCAACCATCACAACTACCTAATTTTAGAAGATTTTCATCACCCAAAAATAAATTCCATTAGCAGGCACTCCCATTGCCCCTGCCTCCAGCCTCGGGGAACCAATAATCTGCTGTCTGTTTCTATGGATTTGCTTATTCCAGACATTTCATATAAACGCAGCCATACAATATGTAGCGTTTGAGGCTGGTTTCTTTCGCTGAGTGTCATGTTTTCAACTTAGTTATTGAGTTTTCACTTAGTTATCATGTTGTAGCATTTATCAGCACTTCATTCCTTTTTATGGGCAAAGGATACTCCATTATATAGATATACCATATTTTGCTTATCCACTTTTCAGTAGGTGGACATCGGGTTTCCATTTTTTGCCAATTATGAATGATGCGGCTCTGAACATGTATAGGCTTTTTTTGTGGACATGTGTTTTCAATTTTCTTGGGTACGTGCCTAACAGTGGAATTGCTGGGTCATATGAGACTCAGTGTTTTCCAAACTGGCTGCACTTTTTTTAATCCAACCAGCAATCTCTGAGGGTTCTGGTTTCTCAGTATTCTTGCCAATACTTGTCCATATTTTTTTTAGCCATTCCAGTGGGTGTGAAGTGATGTCTCATTGTGGTTTTGATTTGCATTTCCCTGAAAATTGGTAATGTTAAGACTATATTAATGTGCTTATTGGACATTTGTATATTGTCTTTGGAGAAATGCCTGTTCAGATCCTTTGCCCGTTTTTAGATTGGGTTGTTTGTCTTTTATTGTTGCATTGTAAGAATTCTTTATATATTCTGGACACAAGTCCCTCATCAGATATATAGTTTGCAAGTATTTTCTCCCACACCATGGATTGTCTTTTCACCTTCTTGATGGTGTCCATGGAAGGACAACAGTTTTTAATTTTAATGAAGTCCAATATTTTTCTTTTGTCATGTGTTCTTTTGGTGTCGTATCTAAAAAACTGTAGCCTAATTCAGGTCATAGAGATTTACTCTTGTGTTTTCTTCTAAGAGTTTTGTCATTTTAGCTCTTACGTTTGCTGTCCATGGTCCCTATTCAGTTAATTTTTGCGTATAATGTTAGGTAGGGGGTACTTTCCTTCTTTTGTACATGGATGTCCAGTTTTCCCAACATCATTTGTGGAAGTTATTATTCTTTCTCCATCGACTATTCTTTACACTCTTGTCAAAAATCAACTGGCCATAAATATAAGGGTTTATTTCTGGGGTCTCTACTCTATTGCATCGATCCGCGTCTATCCTACGCTAGGACCACTCTGTCCTGATTACTGTAGCTTTGTAGTAAGTTTTGAAATAGGGAAGTGTGAATTCTCCAACTTTGTTTCTCATTTTCAAGATTGTTCTGGCGATTCTGTGTCCCCTGCATTTCTGTATGAATTTTAGCATCAGCTTATCAATGTCTGTGAAAGGTCCAGCTGGAATTGTGATAGGGGTTATAGATCTGTGTGGGTGGTATTGCCAGAATAACAATAGTACGTCTTCCAATTCATCAATGTGGAATGTCTTTCATTTCTTCAGGTCTTTTAAACTTTTCTTCAATGTTGTTTTGTAGGTTGCAGGGTATAAGTCTTGTATTTATTTTTAAAATTTCTAAGTGTTTCATTCTTTTTGATGCTATTGCAAATGGAATTGTTTTCTTCATTCCATTTTTGTTTATCCAGTGATAGGAAATAGAAATACAAGGCCTAGTCCAGTTTCTGAGTTGACAGAGGGACGGGTTTAGTTGATGGGTGAAACCAGCATAAATCACTTTGTCCCAGAAAAGTGTCCCTTGAGGGGCACCTCACTGCCTGGTACCCCGCAGGGCTGCAGCTAGTACAGGGAAACCACCTGGGTAGCTGCCATCATTACAGCATTGTTCAATGGACATGTAAAATTAGAGCCCCACCCCCCAAAACATGGGGAGGGCCAGGCACACAGAGTAACTTATCCTGAGGGGTGAGAGTTATAAAATTCAGCCACGTTTACAAGTGTCTAACAGGGGTGAGGTGAAAAATCCTGCCTGTCTTGTAAGTTTTGTCATTCTTGGGCATTTTAAGAGGCCTGTAGTAGAGGAAGAAATGATTTACCTATGTTGTATTCGGAGCCTACAAATATCACACCTATGTTTTAGGTGCCTCTGAATAAGTTGAAATTACTTTTGAGACACCTCTGTCTTCCCTTCTCCTTATATTGTCTTCTAAAAGTAATTGTTTAATACACGTGAAAGATGGTGTGTCAGATACATATTGCCTATAGAGCTCAGTCATACAATAAACCCAACCCCTAACGGAAGAACTACAACGTTACCCTGAACCTGCCCTTCCTTGTATTTCCTCCTCACCCCGGCCCCACTCCTCGCTCCAGAAGATCCACTCTCCTAAATGAAAAGGAAATGGAATTTTAAAGTACGGTTTTATGAGGATTGTATACATGTTTGACAGTGTGTTATTTAGTTTTGTTTATTCCTGGGTCTGTAAAAATGGTGTCATTCTACATGGTGCCTTTTGGGGCCAGCCTTTTCCCCTTCTTATTACATTTCAAGATTCATCCATGTTGTTGCAAGTAGCTGCAGTCCATTCGTTTAATTTCTGTATAATATTCCACTGCGTGAATATGCATCCATTTATATACCCTTTTTCTGGGCCACGGACATCTGAGAGGTTATTTCCAGATTTTCCATTAGGAGCAGTGCTGCGTGGACATTCTTTCACAAGTCTCCTGGGGCGCGAGCATAAGAGTTTCTCTCAGCCATATTCAGGAGTGTGACGGCTGGGGGCGGTGCGCCGTCTCCTCCATCCTCTCAGGACCCCTCTCATTTTCCTTCTCACTCACTTTCTTCTCTTTCCCCTGCCTTCGGTCTTCTGTTTACCCGAGGCTCTGATGAGCGCGGCTCCGTCTCTCCTCCTTGGGCTTGTATGGACAAGGCTTCCTCCTTCTCAGGGTGGGAAGAGAGGGCTGCCATGTTCTTCCTGGACGGCCAGAACTTCGTGACTTCCTCGTTGGCCCTGCTCACAACCAGCAGCCGTCCTTGTGTGTTCCGTCTTCCAGGCTCACCCCAGGCGGTCCGTGGGTTCCAGCAGGCAAGGTAGGCAGAGTAACCCCATGCATTCTCCACTGTGTCCATTAGCAATACTTTCAAGGCAGGAAATTAGGTGAAAAATGAGAGTAGCTGACAGACAACATAGATGAGGAACACTGGACACCCAGTGGGGCAGCATGAGGGAATTCTGATGGTCATCATTAAGCTGAACTGATCACCTTAACCATGTTTCCTGTACAGTTCAGAGAACTCCCAGTGTCAGTGATGACATGGAGATAATCATACTAATAGTAATTGATAATAATAATGATAGCAGCAAACTACAATGTAGCTCTTCCTACAAGCCATTACTGTTCTACGTGCTTTATTGTATGAATTTTTCATTCTTACAACAGCCCTGTGAAGCAGGTACGACCGGTATCTCCCTTTATTTCCCAAAGAAATGGGGTTCTGAGAGGGTCGTCAGCTGCCCAAGGCCACACGGCGTGTGAGGGGAAGGACCACGTTTCCACCTGGCTCTCTCCCTCCACAATCTGTGCTCCCCGTGGTTACTCCGTATTGCCCCTTGTGCATTACTAACCAAACCTACGTGCTTATTCACATTCTGGGAGACGAAAGGGATGCAAAGGAGCCTGTGTTCAAGAAACTTAGAGTTTTACCTGAAGCCAGCTAACAATCCGAGGCCTGCTTCTGGTGTTAAATGGAGCCTGCAGAGACAGAACTCCTTCTCTCGAAGGAGGAGACCTCTCTCCTTGGCTGTCAGGTGGTGGCTGTGAAGGAGGAGTGGGTGGGGTTTGAGCAGGTGAGTCCCTACTCGCTTTCTCCTCCGCTGTCCTTGTCCAGAACGCAGCAAGAGCCTCATGGAAGAGGAGCCCCCTGTTCCCGGGATGCCTGCCCCTGGGTGGGGGTGGCCTCTGATGACGTGAGTTCTGTTTCCTTTGACTCCTTGAGTTTTGCGTGGGGTCCCCTCTCCTTTGAGGATTTGCAGGGAAGGCGCAGGTCTGAAGCCACCTGGAGCTTTTCTGCCCCGTGTGAGTGGTTCTTCTTTCCACTTGGGGAAGGAGATGGAAGTGGTGGCCCCCTCTGCCTGAGGCAGGTTTCCAGAACATTCTTCTCCCATGATTGCTAAATAATACCCAGGAATGAATGGAGCGCAGGAATAAAAGACTCAGAAAAAAAATGAAAAGAGAAGAAACGGTGGGAAAAGGTTTTCAGAGCTGCTCAAGGATAATATTCACATTTTAGAGAAGCACAGGCTTCGCTGTGTCGTAATCACTGCACGTGGGCAGCTTGGATGCTGAAGCTGGCCCTCAACCTACAGGGAATTCCAAGCAACTTAGCCGAGTCACTGGCATTTTCTTCCCCTACATTCATCCTATGTTTACTTGTGTGCTTTCTGCTATCCTGTTCTGCAATGCGTCTTGCATAGAAGTTTCCACACAATTTTGCAATAAACAAATAAATTTTAAAAATAAAATTAGATAAAAAAGAAGCTGAATTTCCACGTTCCTAACTGAACACAGTGATGAACAGTTGTTTATTCACGAGAGCTTCTTAATCACAATTCTGAAAGTAGTACTAAGTAAGTACACTGTCTCTTTTTCTTTCGTTCTCTGTGCACAGGGGTCCATGGAACAAACACAAACAAAAGGGTCTTCCATTTCGGTTTCTAGTAAACTATCAGGCATAAATTGATCTTGTCGCGAGCCGTCTAAAGCAGGCATCTGGTATCTTAAGATATTTATACAAGAGCTGTCATAATTTTTACCCCCCTCCAAACACCCCTGACACACCCGGGTTATAAAAATACTAAGTTCTGCTATCATCTGTAGTGTGTTCAGCTGGAGAATTTTAATTTTTTCCCAATGTGTTGAACTTCCGCGTGTTTGGCTACCCATTTAAAAGTGTGCATTAGCAGAGCAGAGGGGACCCTGTTTTATTAGCAGCAGGCCTGGCTGCGACTGTGCTGGAATGGCTATCCAGGCCGTGCCCAAATGATAATTCTGTGCCGTCTCTCTGGGAGTTCACACCAAATTGCGTTTCTCTGCCCACTAAGCTTTTAGCAACTGAGCGTCTATGGCCTCCTGATTTTTAATGCAGCTGGTTCAAACCATCATAATCTTTGCAAGTCATTTGTAATATATTTATAGGAAACCATCACTCCATAGCGTTCTGAATTTCCTGCTTAGGATGCAATGGCGAAAGTCATTAAACATTAGCAGTAATAGTATTTTCACTGTAATAAAGTGTTAATTACTTCCACATGTTAATAGAGTGGGGGAGGGAGTTTTTGCTATTGTTACTCTGCCTAAAATAATTTCCATGTGATAATTTTCCAGGATATCAAAAACTGAATAATTATGCACTAATTAAGAAAGTAGGGCCTGCTCTAGGAGTTAAGACTGCATTAATTTTAATGTTTTTACAGTCCTTTAATTGGGGAAAGGGCTGTAAATTGGGAGCTGACGCACTGTTCCTCCTGAAGCAGGCCCGCCTTTGCAATCTGCCTCCTATATACAGCAACCCAAGGTCAACACAAGTTTGCAAAATCCCTCTGCTCTTCATACGAAATGTATTGGTGGTGAAGCGTGCATCGATCACTCTGACAAGCATTTAACTCTCCAAGAGCACATGCTCTCACTTCTTAAATTATTAATTGCATTAAATACATTTTCATATCGTGGACGGTTTGCTACAAACTGCTCCCTGGTAGGGAGGTGCCGTCCCCCACAGTGGGGACCACTCACCTTCTGTCACTACAAAGACTCAGTGGTAGGTTGGCAAAGCCTGAGAAGGAGTGTGTCTGTCAACCTAGGGTCAGCCAAAGGAAGTGACCTTGGTGGCAGGGGGCGTTCTTCTCGTTGTGGTTTGCTAAGTTGCTTCATTATCTTGTCTGTTTTCTCCTCCTTGGCTGTCCTGCTACCTGGAGGCCATTCTCAGGTGAGGAACAGCGTGTCTTTCCCTGTGGACACTCCATGGAGACCTTCACTCCAGGTTGCAGTAGTAGCAGCTTCTGCCTCATTAACATTGGGTCAAGAGGGTGGCAAAGAGGACTGAGAATTCCAAAGGGGACCTCGTTTGTGAATAAAAGCAGGATTCAGGGCATCACATGGACTCTTTCAGGAGCCCTAGTATGTCCTCTCATGCAGTCATTTATTTGTTGATTAGCTCTGTTGTGTTAGACACTGTGGCAGGAACAATCCAAATCTTTTTTTGTGTCTTGGGTGGATTAAGCAGCAGCATGGGCTTTCCATCGCAGAAATAAGCTGCAGAAGGCAGACTGCCCAGGGCACGTGCAACTGTTACTGTGAAACCAGGATTACCTTCCAAGCGAGAATCGGAGACTGGGCTAGTGTCAGTGCTAAAGGAGCAAATGGCAGAGAGCTCAGGCCCCTGAGGGGGACGCTGAGGACCAGGACACCAGCAGGGAGGAGCAAGTTGCAGAGGGGGCTGGATTCACTGACCATGTTCCTCAGACAAGTCAAAGAGTGCCTGCAGGCCTTGTCTGTTCAAAGGCGTATCATCTGCCTTCCCAGGGGGCTGTGTTTTGCCTGTTGAAAGCATCTTTGTTTTCAGGCTGCCATTTGACCCGTGACGTCCAGGAAGGTGACATTGACAGGTCTAGGGTTATACTTCTCTCTCATCACGAACTCGGAACATTAACATATTGAAATGCACTTCTGCTGTCTGTCCTCTGTGGATTTTGCGATGGGGACATCGTTGAAATACGGCTTTATCCCTGAAATCCTAGAACACAGAGTCTCTACAAAGATCTAGATGACTCTGGGGCAAGAGGAATGCTCAGCGGAGACATTTGACCTGGAAGCTTGTTGGATTTGGGGTGGGTGGGAGTTTGCAGTGGAGTCATGGATACTTGTGGACGGGCTTGGAGCCAGGGGAGTCCTTCTTCCAGCAAGGATGAAGGAGCTCCTTCCCCAGGACTGTGTCACAGTGGCAATTCGCTGGTAGGGCTGGCCCTGGATACTGACATTCTACTGAAACTTCTTCTCTAATGTGGCACTTTGGTTTTGTCCCTGGAGTCATATAATTGACCCAAAGAGACTTTCTTCTTTTTTTTTTCTGAGAGCAGAACATACATTTCTCACTTTAAGTGACTTTAAGGATGCAGTTCAACTCCTGGATGCAGACAAAATGACATTGGCCCTTTCGGCAAATCTGGGTCCCATAGCAGAAGCCTACTAGGTCTGTGGATAACCTCCTGTGATCAAGTTATTCTAATGGGATGTTTGCTTAGGACTCCTTTTCTCAGGAGTGGGAATCAGTTCCTTCTCATGGGACAATACATGGCATCTTTTGCAGCAAGGAGCCGCATCACAAGTTTACGTGCAAACCTCCAGCAATATCACCTTGCTCTGCACACATGGTGTCTTTAACAGCTTTGACCCAGGACCTTGGGACCAAGCAGTGCAGAGGGCAGACATTCATTCATTCATACATGCATGCATGCATTCAACAAACAGTGCAGAGTGCTTGCTGTGTACCAGGCCCTAGCACAGGTGCTGAGGATACAGTAGTGGACAAAGTAAAGGGTATGGAGCCATAGGAGAGAAGTAAGTAAGTGACACAAATGCCTGGTAGAGAAGTGACAGCAGAAAGACCAGAGGCCCCAAGGAGGGAGCCCACTGGGATGAGACGCGGGGTCAGGGGTGGGGAGCGCAAGTAGGGGATGAAACCAGGAGGTAATGGAAGGGCCTGATTGTAGAGGGCCTGTTGGCACTGGTTGGCGCTTTGGCCTTATTCACAGGGAAGTGAGAGCAAGGGAGTTAGAGCAGTGACATGCCCTGATGTATGTTGAGACCAGACTAAAGATGGCTGGGGCCGTCAGTGGCCAGGAGACCACTTTACTAATCAAAGTGAGATGACTGTGGTTTGCACGGAGGTGGGCAGCTTGGAGGTAAAAGAAGGGATCAGATTGTGGGGCCATTTTGGAAATCAAGCCAATTGGATTTTTTAAATGAATTGGACATTGAGTACGAGGGGAAGATGGGAGAAAATGGTGACCCATGGTTGGTGGCTGGAAGGGTTGAGTTGTCACTCACTAAGGTACAGAAGTGCTGGAGGTCTGGCTGGGAGAGGAGAATCAAAAGCTTAGTTTGCATAGGTTAAGTTTAAAATGCTTGTTGAATTAATAAGAAGAGATGTCTGATAAGGTGTTGGTGGTCCAGTCTGTAGCTCACGGCGCAGGGCTGGGTCGGAGATGGACAAGTTTGCTATGCTGACTTTCCATGACGGAGTCCTCTGCACTCTCACACTTATTGCTGTTTATGAGAACCTTTCAAATTCTGTGGTCATTTGAGCATCTTGTCTTGGAACATCTGAAAGTGAATATCTGAGTGTGAAATAAAACACTTCCTTTAAAATTTGACCTTTAGGTTAAAATAAAATACATTAAAAATAGAAAAGTTGAGTAGCCAGATGACTGTACTTATCTGCCAAATGGGCTGGATTACAGAGATGTTCCTGTACCTGTATAGTTAATATTTATACTCTTTAAACATTTCGTTCATGATAGCCTCTCCAACGCCTGCAATTCTTCCCTCGCCAACTGTCTACAACAGTTGGTACCTTGAGTGCTTGTGTTGGTGCTTATAAACTACCTCTTGGATAATAGGTTCGTGGAAGGCAGGGATCAGGGGACACGAACTACTGCAGTATTGTTCCCAGTGTCTGGAGCTGTGCCCAGCAAATAGTGCGTAATAAATGGTTGGTTGATTGTATAGATGAATGAGTAAATGAATATAGTAACAAAAAGATAGAGGAAAACTCTGTCCTTCCTCACAGAAGAAGAAAGATAGGTGGGTGCCTTTTATTACGCTTAACAACGGAACTGACTCACAACCTAGGGCTTTTTGTTTGTTTATTTGAGCATCAATGCAAAGAAAATGGAGAGTGAATGTATTAAAGATAGGATGTGGTTTAGGGGTTGACAGTCTGGGCTCTGAATTGACAGTCCACCTGAAAGATCTGCTTTTGGTTTAAATGCCTGCATTTAAAGTATGAGAGAGAGAGAGAGAGACGGGGGAGCGAGGAGGAAGACAGAGGGAGGGAGGGTTGAAGGGAGGGAGGGATGGAGAGAGAGAGGGATGAAGATTGCGAAATCATATAATGAAGAGCAAAGTTGATGAAGAAATGCCGCATCACCTTTAGCTGGGCTCACTAGTGAGAGTGTTGAATTTGTAAATGGACCTCTGGTCACAGAAGTGGTTCGGTAAGGGTCCTTCTTGATGACACTCTCACATCATTTGACCATGTGTTGCCATATTTTATGTATGTATGTACTAATAACAATGAACACCCATGAACCCACCACTGACTGGAGACTTAGAAATCTGGACCAGCGACAACGGCTTAGCCCCATGTGCCTCTCCCGTCCTTGGTGTGGCTGTCCTCCTTTCCCTGTGGTCTAGGCATACTTACTGATACTGCCTCCTTAACTCTCAGAGGGTCCAGTTTGGATGATGAGGCATTGAACACCACCCCTACTTCTTGCTTCCTCTCTTCTGATGCATGACTATCTTGAATGACATGTTTATCCTACCCTTCTTTTTAAAAAAATAGTTTGTTTCAAGAATGAGTTTTTTTACTGCGTCCTGGATTGTTAAACTTGCATTTTTCCAAGGCAGTAGGGAAAGAGAATTCAAAGAAGGGAGCCTTAGGAAATGCTTCTGTGCTTCTGTAACAAGGGGTGTGTTGCTGGAAGTGAAAATTTGCAGGTCATAGTCCACCTGATGTGCCATTTCATAGAGTGCGTTTTCATATTATGTGCTGAAGTGATAACTGATAATAGCTCCAAAAGAAGAGCTATCAAAACGGATCTGGAGACGGATGATCTGTGTGCTGCTGCTTGCTCCAGGAGCTGTGCACGGTTCCCTCTTCATATCACCCCCTGGTGACTTGAATTGCTTAGCACTGAAAGTCAGCGCTACCTCCAGGAAAGATGAATCAGGCTTTGGGTGGTGGCAGAGGTTATGGGGAGCTGGAGGCACAGAAGTGAATATTAAAAAGCTGATGAGAAGAGAGCAATTAGCAACAGGAGTCATGCAGATCACTGCCGTGTCTTCCTCAAATCAGGGTCAGGGGTGTTCATCAAGAGCCCCGACATTCCCCGTGGGAAATACACATTATGTTCTCACTCTGGAAGCCCACTTGCTATTTTGGTTCCCGAGGGAATCCAAAAAAGGGAGAAGGGAGAGCAGGAGTGGATTCTGAATGGGAAGGATTAACTGTGATGTTGGCAGAACCAAGAGGACCCCGGTTGACGCCTGGGCTGCCCAGGTGCCTTCCTTTTTAGCGAAGGCACGGCAACTGGAAGGAACTTCCATCTCTCTCGCTCAGACTCCAGCTTGGCTTCCGTGCTTCTGCATTTTGTCTGTGTGTCATCAACATTGAGCACGCTGAATGACTGATTTCAGCCAAGGGGGATTCTTTCTGAAATTTGAAAGGTTTAGTATAAGTTTCTGAGAGGAACATTTTCTGGAATTCTCTGATTGTCTTTGATAAGCATCCTTTGTTGCATATCATGCCGGTGTGGAGAGAAATGTCAGTACCAATGCACAACTGAAATGTCCCAGCAAATTTTTACAGAGTGCTCCTAAATGCTAGGCTCTGGGATGCAAAAGCTGCAAGGTCTAATCAGTCCCCTAATGTTCCCAGGCTTGTGATGGAGACCGATTCCTACCCAGACAAGGAAACATGGCTACTGGTGGCACAGCGTGGAGTCACCAGGATGCTATGGGTACATTCATTCTGTCTAGGGGAAAGATATAAAAGCAGTCGTAAGAGGAACCCTATTGGCAGATCAGGCATTCCAGCATTGTTAGAATGAGAAGGTTTGCTTCATGGGGCCAGAGACTGACCTCTGCTCCACTATGGACTTTGTGGGTATGACTTTCATCCCACAAGGTCTCAATGTCTTCATCCTTTGAATGAAACAGGTGTGCTTCATAATGTCCAAGTTTGCTTTTAGGCCTAGCATTCTGTATGTCTTTAAAGCCACTTGCTCCCTGCCTCACAACCTCAGGACCTCCACATTTCCTGCACAATTCTGAGTGCATGTTGTGTGCATAGGCACATTTGTGGAGTGTTGGACCTTGCCTTTGCTTTGACTCCTTCAAAACCTGAAAATAAATGGGATCACGGGATTGCTGGAAAATATGGGCCACACCTTCCTTGGGAGAGAGAAGTGACCTGCTGGGGATTCAGTGGAGGCTGCAGACACCATCTCTGCTTCCAGAAATGGTCAGTGACTTTGATTCACTGCGTAAACCAGTCACCCTGGCTGAGAGCCAGTCAGGATCCTCAGGCTGCTGCAAACTTGAAGATGCCAGCAGGGCATGGCGCTGAGGATGCCTTGGATCCGTGCCCACTCTGGTTAGTGAGAACCAGCCGGGAGCACCTGAGGCCCCCGTTGGCAGGGCTCATGAATGCCTTTTTAAGAAAAGGCAAGCTGCCAACCACAATGAAATATGCAATTGTCCATCTGTTGCTCAAATTAAAAAAATTTTTTTTCCTTCCATTGCCAAAAATTTCTCTAACTACTGTCCAGTGGTCTAACTTCATATTTTGAGGGGGGAGGCAATTAAATAGGTTATTATCATTTTTGGGGTGCAGTTGGATTTCAGGGCAAGAACTTTCACTGGTGTGAAGGAGACAGAGGTAAGATTCGAGCTGAACGCCAAGAAAAATACCATCATCTTTTTAAAACAATTTGAGAACTTTATAAATTGCCAGAGTCCTAAGAGGTTGCTTTCCTCCTTTGTTCCAGGTAAGTTCCTGTTGTCTCTATGTGCTCCTGGAGGGGCTGGGGCTGGAGTCCCACCTCTAGAACAAGATTCACACATCCTGTTCTTAGAACTTCAAGAGACTCAAAGCTTAACTTTTTGTCTCCTTTCTATTCCCCTCCATTTTTTGGTAGTATATCTTACGCTTTGAGTCAATTATTTTCCTTCTTGTCTGTAGGTGAATATTTATGAATACTGAGTAATCTCGAACATTGCAGAAGGAAGTCACATGTGTCAAGCAGAGGGTCGAATCTCTGCTACCCAGGAAACCATTGGTGATGAAGAGCAAATGGGAGGAGAGCTAGCTTCAGAGCAGCATCCCCAGGCTTCCTGGGATGCTGGACGTAGAGTGAAGGGAGGGTGCCATAGTGGTTTGAAGGGAGAGTTTCCAAGAAGGGTCTCCAAGGACGGGAGGAACTCAAGACCCAGAAGTAGGGGCTATGGCAAAGAATTCGCTTCCCTCCTGAATCGGTTTTCCCATTGCATGGGCAGCAAGTACCAACTGGAGAGGGATGCCATAGGCTCCAGGGATGTGCTTTGAATGAGCTCCTAGGCAGGTGGAGGAAGTCCAGAAAGAAAGCTGGGGCGACATGCATCCTGGGGACACAGAGGAGAACCGGAGTCAAAGACTGACAGCGACACATTCCCCTGCCTTTCCTCCCAGCTGTCCCTGAGACTTAACCCATAAATATCACTTTCTTTGTTCTCATTTTTCCAATTTCTCTCTTTTCTTTGAGACAATATTCAACTCTAAACCTCTCTCCTGTTAAAATTTTCTCTCTCATTGGGCTACTCCCCTTTGGGTAGTACCTTTCTCATTCTCTTCACAATTAAACTTTTTAAAAAGTTATGTTTTTATTTACTCTCTCTACTTCTACTTCACTTTTAAGCCCCAAATCCACTGTAAGTTTCTGATTTAATTTACACTGTTTAACTAAAATTACCAATCTAAGGGGCACTCTTGAAGGCCCTTGTGACTCCTGTCAAGAATTTCACATGCTTTAACATTTACATGATTGTTTCTTTCAAGATGAAACAGGTGTAATATTCTTCAACATAAAAGTGATATATGCTTATTTCAAAAAGATTGAAAATTTTGAAACAATGAAAAAAGAAAATTAAATTCCAACTGCATGAAATAGGAATAGTTATGTTTTTGTTACCTCTTCTTTTCAGAATTTTCTTTTTGCATGTGGACATATACAAGTTATGTGTAGACACACGTTGTGTGTATAAATATATATATATATATATAAATTTATATGTGTTAGATACATATACATATATGTGTATATACAGACATATCTACACACAGGCATTCATTTTACACTATATATTATATTGTGTTGTATAGTATATTCTATACATCTATAGGGAGGCGGGAAGAGAGACTGAGAGAATACTGTACATATATTTTATGTTTTATAAGTTATATTTGACATTTGCTACTCTCAAAAACAAATTGGGAAGTGTTTGTTTTCTTTCTGTTCCCTAAAGGAGTTTGTGTGAAACTTATATTATTTCCTTCTTAAATGTTTGGAGGAATTCAACAGTAAAGTTGTCTGGGTCCTGACTTATTTTTGTGGGGAGGTTTTTAATAAAGAGTTTGAGGTTGGTTATTGATAAAGGACTATTCAGATTCTCTATTTTTTCCTGTGTCAGTTTGGTAGGTTGTATTTTGAAAGGGATTTGTCTAATCTACCTATATTTTCTAATTCACTGGAATAAAGGTGTCTATAATGTCTTCTTATTATGTTTTTAATGTCTACAGAATCTGTGGTTATTTCTCGTCTTGCATTCCTGATAATGGATAATCTGCATTTTCTTTCTTTGTCTTTCTTTTTTGATCAATATTTTCAAGGGCTTATAATTTTTATGTTTTTCTTAAAATGCCAAACAAATTTTATTCGTTGCAGACTTGCTTTACATTTCATTGATTTCTGCTCTCATCTTATTATTTCCCTCCTTCCACTTTCTTTGGACTTAATTTGCTGTATTTTTTCCTCTTGAGATGGATGCTTAGTATTTAATTTTCAGTATTTCTTCTTTCTTTTCTAATATATAAATTTAAGATGATAAATTTTCCTCTAAGGGCTGCGTTACTACATCTCATATGTTTTAATATGTTTTATTTACTTTTTGTTATCTTCAGCTCAAACTAATTTTAAATTCATATTGTTATTTATTGATTGATTGATTTCTAAGCAGTTGGAATTTTTAGGTATCTTTTTATTATAACTTTCTAACTTAAATGCATTATAATCAGAGAACATACTCTGAATGATTTTAGTTCTTTGAAATCTATTGAGATTCCCTCAATGACCCAGCATATGGTCTATTTCAGTAAATACTCCATCTGCACTTGAAAATAATGTTTATTCTGACCTAGTTGGGTACAGTGTTCTGTATATGCCAATTAGGTCAAGTTTGTTAATTGTGTTGTTCAAATCTTCTCATCCTTCCCGGTTTCTGCTCATTTTATCAATTTCTTAAGAGATATGTTAAAATCGTCTGCTATGATTGCAGATTTGTCTATTTCTCCTTTTAGTTCTGTCAACTTTTGTTTCATGGATTTTGAAGCTAAGTTACTAGGTGTATACACATTTATGACTGCTATTTCTTTCTGATGAACTGATCCCTTTAAATTGTGACACATCCCTCTTTATTCTGGCAATACTGGCGTGAGAGACAAAAGGATTTCCTTGTTTTGAAACCTGCTTTTCCTTATATCAATATATAGACACAAGCTTTCTTTTAGTTAGAGTTTGTACAACATGATTTTCCACCCTATTACCTTATGCTTTCTATGTTCTAAAAGTTACCTCTTAAAGTGGTATAATATTGGATTCTTTTTGTTTTCATCCAGTCTGACAGTCTTTTTCTTTTAATTAGAAGTCTTTATCCATTTACATTTTGTATAATTGCTTATATATTAGGGTGTAAATCTCCCGTCTTGGTATATTTTGTTTGTCTTTAAAAATTTCCCCTTCTATTAGTGTGCTTAGAAGGAGCTTCCTCACCCTGTGCATCCTTCCTCACCCCATGCATCCTTCCTAACTCCCACATTTTCTTCAGCCAGCTCTCTCTTTGAAACCCTTTTCTCCTTTGTCTCTCAGGAGACAAAGGTATCTGACCTCAGGTTCAGGGACCTGAACGTGCCGCATGCTTTCAAACTGCTCTTCCTAAAATTTCGCTCACATTCTATCCACTCCTCGGTCTTCTTTGTGGACTTTTCTTCGTATAACTGAGCCTAAATACTGGTTGTTTCTCAAGATCCTTCTTTGGACCTCTTCTTATTTCTCTCCAAGTTATCCCTGGGGAACTTTATATAGTCCCATAAATCTACTCTCCCATATTTCCAACTGCCTTCTGAATTTCTCTATCGGTGTATCCCCCAGGCAATCAAAAGTCTTTGTGACCAAAACTTGAATTTTAAATTCTGCTTCCACCCCTGCCAAATCTGGCCCCCTCCTCTGAGATCTCTGTTGTTGGTAAATGACTTCACTCTTAACCCAGTTACCTGTGCTGGAAACCTCATCCCAAGCTTTGTCTCTTCCTTGCTCCACATACATAGTTTCTTGGCCAAACTGCTAACCATGCCTGTGACTGGTCAAATTGCTTCTATTTCATGTCGTGTTCCCCAATGGCTGATGTTAGCCTTCTGCTTCAGTGTTTTCCTTTCCCCAGAGGTGAAGTCAAACTTCTTTCACATGACTTATGAGGCCTTTCTTGATATGGCCCCAGCTGCTCCTTACTACTCCTTGCGTGGTCCTCCACTGCATCCTGTTGGTATTGGATGTGCTGTGTGTTCTCCCATTGCTGCACTTTCACCCCACACCCACTCCACCTGGTATGCTCATCTCCTTGTCCGTGAGTTCCTCTTCTTTCTTTCCCCCAAGACTCAGCTCAAGATTGGCCTCTTCCATGAAGTCTCTTGATCTCAGCAGAACTATGTGGATGTCTTTTATTTCATGTGCTCCCCACACGCCTTCTACATTCCTCTGTTATGGCACAAATTGCTATTTAAAAAAAAATTTGCTGTCTGTCTTCTCCGCTAAATCATTTTCTCAGTGTTCTCAATGTACAGGCATATACTGGGTACGTCATACTCATTTGAATATTAAAAGAATGAAAATATGTTAAAAAATGCTATTACTAGAGTTGTTTCCCTCTCACTTTTTATTGACAAACAGATTCAGAAATATTTTTGCTAACACATTGAAGAAGAGTATTTCTGTGTCTTCATTTCACTTTCATTATTTCAACAAATACTTTATTGCACACTAATTATATACTATGACTTTTCTCATTGACAAACCATGTTTTTTTGAGTTGTACTTTTTTAGCCATGTTATGACTAATGACCTCTAGTTCATAAATGAAGAAGATAAAACAAGAATTGGTAAACTATTTAACCAAAGTCCTCAACTAAGATGTAATAGATTTCAAAATAGATCACAAGCCATTTCAGCTTACTCTCATAATTTTTTTTTCCTTCAAATGATTCTGTTTAGACATCTCGATACTTAAATTGATTAATTAAAATCATCGTGAATGACAGTGCTGCCTGGAAAATTTCTTTCAGCTTGAATTACTGTCAGTACCGGAGTCTTACTTTGATAGTGATCATGGCAGCCATTTAATGAGTGTCTGCCCCTGTAATAGATCTTTATATCCACGTCTATAGCTGTTATCTCATTTAATGCTTTCAGCCTTTGAAGAACAGATATTTCTATTCCTATTTTGACAATGAGGATGCTGAGACTTTAAGAGGTGAGGTAGGAGTCTCCAAGCTCCCTAAACTGGGAGTGGCAGAGGAAGAGGTCACCTCTAGATCCGCTTTGCTTTCCTTGGGTGACATTCTCCTCTTCAGCCATTCAGTCCTGAGGGCACAGACAGTCTTATTCGTCCTCTACACAGCAGTAGCCACCACACCTCCTTATGTTAAGTAGGTGCTCCCGCAAATCCGAGGCAACGTGCAAGGGCAATGCCTGTGTGGGTTTGGTTTCGTTGGTATTCGAGCAAAGAGAGGGAATAGAAGCCCCACAGCTTGCTCTGAGGGATAATCTCCCTGGGGCTGTGGGCATGACTGTTTATTCTGCTGCATCTCCGGCTGGCTTGGAATCTGTCAGTAATGAGGTGGTGTGGTTTCCACTCCAAGATTTACCTGGATGAATGATGTTACTCTTCATTGGTTAAAGTAATTTCTCTCCAACAGAGAGGGCCTTTTTGTTTTTCTTTTAAATGGGTAGTGGCTTTCTTCCTGAAGCAGCTCAGCTGAGGAGGGAATCAGGCCACACTCTGACCCACCCTAATGGGAAAACCTACACCAGAGACGGCTGGAATAGGGCCTCAAAATTCCCAACCGCCTCAAGGTGGTGAGCACAGTTTCATTGACATCGAGTGGCCATCAGAATTCTTGGGAGTCTGGTGTATCCCATCTCTCATCAGACTTTGGGGTGGCTGAAGAGTTGGAAAGACATGATAGGACATTAAATTTTTCAAATGGAAGGAATGTCACAATGCTTGACGGAGATGGAGTTACTCACCTGCAGCAGGAGAAATCAGGAACACCTTTATGTGACATGTAATGAGATGCTGCCCGTGGGGGATGGCTACTCACCATCTACTGAAGAGGAATTGCTATGCAAGGACAGTCTCCCACTTTTTAAGTACCTTCAAGGCTATTTGCCCTCTTTGCCAAGCCAGCTTATAAAGAAAAATTACCCTTCTTCCCTTTTTGGAAAAGTATCTTTTCCAAGGTGGATTATTATTTGTCTAGTCCTACCCCGAGACTAATCCTTTAATGTAAAGAATGATTAGGGCGAGTAGTGAGGACGAAATGGGATTGAGAAATAAGACTCACGACTTAATTGTTAATGGTAAAACTACAAATGGAATTAATAAGAAGGCACATATAACAATGAAGGTAAAAATATTGTACCTTCTGCCAACATACCGTTTCACCTGAAATAGGAGCTGTTGTCTGTACAAGGAAGAAAATATCTTTATAAACATAGCATAAATGATCCTCGAAGTTTAATCGTATGTTTCAGGCCCGGAAATGCAGGTTTCTCTGTCTATAGGGAAAAAAAGAATGTTTGTGTTTAGCTGTAAGGAAACTGAGGAAGTTGCTTCAGGACTAAGTTTCCAGAATTGCACATGTTGGTTTTCAATTATCTATTTCAATAACGCTTCCGTTCCAAGGAATTTCTGATACCAGGAAAGGTCAGGTGTGACGAATGTCTTGGAGGAAGTCAGGATTTCAGTGGTGAGAAACCTGGGCCAAACCGTGGACACTCAACTCACCACTCCATGAACTTGGCAGCAGTCCGTGAGCTCCCGAACTCCAGGTCTTCTTCTAAAAGGTGGAATAATGCCTGCAACCCAGGGTTGTTATGAGCATCAAAGAGTAATGTGAGCAAAGAACCAGACCCAGAGCGCTCACACAGTCACTACCGTCAGAGTCCCCACTGTCCTCTTGAACGAGCACCACAACCACTTCAGGTAACTTTTAAGGTCAATAGTTACAGAGAGCAGCAAAAGACCTGGTCGGGAAACCCTCAGCTGAGAGTCGGGCACTGGTCTTCTAGACCTGGCTTTATTCCTCTAATTGTCCACGTCATCTTAGGCTTCACTCCCTAAAGCTGATTTTCCTCATTGGTAAATTGGAGAGGTTTGGACTAGATAATCACTTTTATTGCTTTAATATAACACAGTTCAATGATTTTTAAAAAATTCACACTTCACATAATAATAGCAGCACTTGGCATGTTTAGTGGAAATGAATAAAAAGGCTGTTAAAAATAGGCACTGCTAGGGTAGTTTGTGATAATTGAGGCCATTATAGGTAGAAATGAGTCACACAGAAGGGTTTTTGGGTATTTTTCACTTAACAAATGAGAAATATTCTTTTCTAGAATTTTCACTGGGGGTTCAGTAATTGAATTTTAGCTATTGACAATCCAATGTGACAATAGAGCCAGTCTTCCTGTTGAGAAGCAAGTTACTCACTTTCATGCTTCTAGAGTGTGTACCCCACCGGTGACCAAAGGAAGGAATGCAGACTTCTTAATTCCTTATGCTAATTGGGCATCAAAACTCCTCCGGTGTGTGGGAGGCAGAAGAGGTGAATTAAACGCTTGGCAGAATTTCTGTCAGGACTGAATGAAGTGAAGGCATAAACTGGAAATTCACAAGAGAAGTGCAAGTCGTCAAGTAACATGAACAGGTGTGCTAATTCACCACTGAATATAGAGATGGAAATGAAAGCAATGAGAAATGGCCAGGTTGATATACTTTGTAGATATAATAATATAGGGGGCTGGCCAGGGCATTGTTTTGGCTTGAATTGTGTCCTCCCAAAAAGACGTGTTGAAGTCCCAACCCCCCGTACCTCAGAATTCGACCTTGTTTGGAGATAGGGTCTTTCCACAGGTAATCAAGTGAAAATGAAGTGGTTAGGGTGGGCTCTAATGCAATATACGAAAAAGGGAAATTTGGACACAGACAGACGTGCACAGGGGGAAGATGATATGAAAACACACAGGGAAAAGATGACCATGTGATGGGAGTGATGCAGCTACAAGCCAAGGAATTCCAAGGATTGCCACCAAACACTAGCAGCTGGAAGAGGCAAGGAAGAATTCTCTCCTGGAGATGTCAGGGAGAGCATAGCTATGCCAACGCATTGATTTCGGACTTCTTTTCTCCAGAACTGTGAAACAATAAATTCGTGTTGTTCTACGCCACCCAGTTTGTGGTACTTTGTTATGGAAGCTCCAGGAAGCTGACGCAGGCATGAGGATTTGGGCAGGGTCCTACCCTATCACCCAAACTATGAATTGACTTCTCCTTTCTAGAGAGCAGTTTATCAACATGTATTAAGAATCTTCAAAGTGATGATTTAAGGGAAATATTCTGATTTCTGTATGAGATGACCATGCGATACGTGTAATAGCAAGAATAGGAACCAGAGAGACTCAAAGTATGAGCAGGCATTAGCTGGTGAAAGGAAGGGAGAGGGAAGTGGAGATAGGAGGTTCCTCAGTAAGAAGGACAGCTGGACCAGTGACTCTAAAGCTGGAAGAAGCTTGTTGTGAAAATAAGGTTCATGAAGCCAGCATGCAGGAGAATGGAGGGTAGTGGTTGAGAAGGGACTAGAGAAGAAAGAAGGTGATGGATGATGTGGAGTCACCAAGATTATCTTCTTGAGTTGGGGTTTTAACTTTGCTATGATTCCTTGGACGGGTTTCATGCAAAGAAATGTTATAATCTTGTTTGCTCATTTAGCATCCTCTGCTTGCTCTCTGGAGAATGGATAGGAGGGAGCCAAGAGTCAGGTAAGGAGAGCAAGTAGGAGGTTATTGTAGGAGTTCAGGAGAGAGTTGATGGTGGCTGAGACCAGAGTGTGGGCAGTGGACATGAGAGCTGGATCCAGTCATGATGTGTGTTGGTGGGAGAACCCACAGCTTGTGCTGATGAATTGGATCTGAGCAACTGAGTGCCAGGAGGCTATCAAAGAAGACTCCTTGGTTTTCAGTGTGAGAAACTGGGTGGATAGTGTTCCCCCCGATGTGGGGAAAACTGGGGTAGAAGCAGGGAGTGTGGGCAAATGGCCACCTGTAAAATTTAAGTTGAGGTATTCAAGTAGAGATCTCAAATAAAAGGTAAGTGTAGACTGGAAGCAAAATGTGGGAGTCATTAGCACACAGATGGTGTTTAAAATCATGGAAATGGCTGCCATCAGCTGGAGAATGAGAAGAGAGAAAGCGAAGATGCAGCGAAGGCTATGTGATGTCACAGTGCTTCCTGTGAAGGCTATCTTGAGAATCTGATTGATCATGATTCAAAATACACCAGCTCCAGGATAATTAAATATTTGTATCTAGAGAGTAAAAACCACTGTCCACTGGATTGGCTCCATCATATGGAAGCTTAGTGTGGGATGCCACGTTTGCGAAAGGACTCTCTTAAGCTGGAAGATACACAGAGGACATTGACCACTTTTGAAAGATCGGGAAACCTTGCCATACACAGAACCGTTATGGGAGTCAGGAGTGTGTAGTTTGGAGGAAAGATAGTTTGAAGGGGGGGACTTGATGGTTGTTCTCAGAAACTTGCCCCTATCCTCATGCCTGTGTCAGCTTCCTGGGACTGCCTTAACGAAGTACCACAGATTGAGTGGCTTAGAACAACAGGAATTTCTTGTCTCACAGTTCTGGAGGTCAGAAGTCCAAAGTCAAGGCTTCTGATTCTAGAAGCTGTGGAGGAAAGTCTCAGAAGGCGTTTGTTTACTTCAACATGAAGAATTTCCCCCTCTTCTTCCTGCACTAACCAACTACTGTTTATTAGCTGCTTCCTATGGTCCAGCCTGCCTGCTAGGCGTTCTATGTGCTTCATCTCTCTTACCCCAATTATTGGTGATATCACTAGATTAGATAGCTTCAGAAGTTAGTAAGGACCTCCAGAGCAGGGTTAGGCTCCACAGATCTTTTTGCCCGCAAGATAC
The DNA here is from genome assembly GCF_021613505.1 of Equus quagga. Taxonomy (NCBI): domain Eukaryota; kingdom Metazoa; phylum Chordata; class Mammalia; order Perissodactyla; family Equidae; genus Equus; species Equus quagga. The sequence goes on along the minus strand of NC_060268.1, from coordinate 180,589,761 downwards.
ATTTTTTTTCATGTGAAAACAAGGATTGTAAGATCAAATACATTTGGAAAATGATGAGTCAAATACCTTGAAAGAGGTTTTTTACTGTAGAATTCTCAGAACCTTCAATATTCTAATGGGCACTGTGTCTAAAGGAAAAGGAGTATACGTTCCCAAATTACTTGATTTTTTCTCCCCACCAAGCATTTCATGTAATTATTGTTCTATTGAACCCAGAGTGGGAAATGTTTCGCATTATCACAGCTTCATTAACATCGGCCATAGTTAAGTTTCTGGAATGTGTCTTTACCTCTGTTTGAGGAGGAATTATTTTGAACCTTAAGGGAAACATCACCAAGAGTCCAGGAGACAGAACGTTGAGACTTCAATAATAGGAGGATTGTTTTACAGCCATGCACGATTCCAGGAATTTTCAAATATCAAGTGATTCATTGTATGTTCAAGTCTTAACGTGAGTGACCTCACTACAGATTTGTGAGTTAGGATCTGTTTAGCAGTCGACCTGGCAGGGGTCGAGTGTCTTTTACTTAGTGCCGGGTACCAGTGAATGTCTTCAGGAAATGCCAGCTTGATGTAACTCACCTTTCTTTTCAAGGGGACTTTTTCTTGGTTGTTAAGAGAGCAGAGCCCTGTTTCTTGAGGATCTGAGCAAATGACCTGTATCTTTCCCTCCTCCTGTTGAAAGAAACAGTATTTGGTGATCACAAATGTCTGCTCTGGGGAACTGGTGGGAGAGTTAACACAGACAGGCTAAGCAAATACTCACAGAGGCATTTTTCAACTTTTCTTTCTTTTTCTGCTGCTCCAATTTCTCTTTTGCCATTGCATTAATTAGAAATTTAGGTAAATGACATAAGTGCCCCAATTTTTTATATCTGCCAGGAGAACAATTAGGCCATTAGAAGTAACAAATGGTCCGGACTCATGTTGCCTGTTGAAAATTTTCAAGCTACATTATTTCTGACAAGAAAAAAACAAATAATAGTTGTTTTGGCCAATTTTTACCATAAGCAATGTCAGCTTTAGCAGATGCAGCCGAGCCCTGGCTTTCTCTCCATTGTCATGCCTCATTAAAGTGTGCTGACTCTGGTGGATTCCCATTCCTTTAGGTAAACAGTTATTTACATGAACTGCGACATTTTTCTTTGGTGACAATTTCTAATTGTTCAGGCAACCAAGGGTGATATATGAAACACTCAAAAAAAGGCTTCACCTGTGAAACAAATTACTTTAAATTAACTATCCTTTCAAAAGAAAGGCAAAATTTCAAGATGGACAAATTAGACCCTTCTCAGGCACATATGGTAAGTGTTTCAAACACGTCCCCACTGGTACCCGCTCCAGAGAACAATTCTTCATGATGGAGTGGAAGACTTCCTGGCTCATTTGGGGGTCCTTTCTTTGCCAGCATTTGCCCGCAATGTGCTCGGAAGGGATCCTGCCAGGGCTGAACGCTGTGCAGTTCCCTCAGCGTTTGTGGCTTCACTGACTCTGTAGCCTTTGCTTTTTGAATTTAACTCTTTCTGAGGCACAGACTGATACAAGGCTCTCCCTGCAAAACCTTCCAGCCTTTGCTGTCGTTTATATGTGATTTCTGGCAACTTAAATGGTCATTGAGTATCTGTTAAAGCTCATCAATTAGCCACACCCACGTGTCTTCTGTGCTGGGGGAGATTGATATCCCCAGCCCTGAGCAGGGACAAGATAGGGTCGGGTGAAATTAATCACCAACACATAATTCTGGGCTGTTCACTCTGCTTGGGGTGCTGGGCTGGGCACACTGAGAGTAGCACATTAAAAATCAAGGTCAAATCCCTTATGTACTGGATTGGAAAATGTCCCCCCAAATTTCAGGTCCTTCCTGGAACCTCAGAATGTGACCTTATTTGGAAATAGTGTCATTTCGATGTAATTATTAAAGATGAGATCATAATGGAGTAGCGTGGACACCTAATCCAATGTTATTGGTAGCAGACACACAGGGAGACACACAGGGGAAAATGTCATGCAAAGATGAAGGCAGAGATGGAAGTGATGCATCTATAAGGGACGCCAAGAACTGCCAGCAACCCTGAGAAGCTAAGAAAGAGGCACAGAACAGATTCTCCCCTGGAGCTCCAGAAGGAACCAATCTCGTCAACACCTTGATTTTAGACTTCTGGCTTCCAGAATGTGAGAGAGTGAGTTTCTGCTGTTTTAAGCCACTCAGTTTGTGGTATTTTGTCGTGGCAGCCCCAGGACACTAACACACAAACACTTTCAACATGGGTTCGAGGCAGGAAGCATGCGCTCAACTGGGCAGATCCAGACAGAAGATGATGATTTCCCATGGATTTTTGGTCCTTCCAAATCCATCCTCCCCTGCATATTAAGGGTCATGACTTAGCATCCTTCCGTTTAACATCATTGGAATGATTTTTTAAAAGAAGTTCTGTACAGAGCAAACATTTAAAACATGCGAAACCCGAGTATACTTTTAATCTAATTGGGACAATTTAATGAACACAATTGCTGCTATTCTTTATGAGAAAGATGGGCACATAGAGTGATAAGTGAAACAGGCCTGACTTCAAACACGTTCCTGCTGTCCGTTCACACTGACTCTGTGAAACCACAACCCAGCTCCCACTTGCCTTCCCTGTGTCGTGGACAAAACCACAGGGAGAAGGACCTGGGTGTGGAGCCGCTGGTGTCGGTGCTGTCTCTGCTAATTAAAGCGCATCCCATGCCGGGTCTTCACTTATTCCGCCCTGAGTTGAAAAATGTTCTCTATAATTGTGTAGTTTCCCATTTCAGCTCTCAAGCAAAGCAGCTCAGACTGTGCCTACGAGTAGGTGAGAGTCATTATATCTGCCCGCTTCGCATAATAACAGTGAGAACTAGAAAATAAGTGCATTCTAATGCTGAACTGGCAGACCTTCTTTATTTGAGGGACCTCTTTAGCCCTCTCTGACGTAATAACCAGAGAGATATCGGGAAGCTGGAGGAAGAGGTGATGAAGAATCAGATACCCCTCTCCCCTCTGCTGTCCCAGCGCCAGCCGCAGCCCTTGGGCAAACGCTGCCTCCTATGACGCCCCTTTGCCTGGGGAAGGTGGTTCGGCCAGCTCAGCCGGGGGACTCACCTCTCCTTATAGTGGGGTTTGTACCACTGACCACCTGAGGGGACCAATCTCCTACATACAAACAGTGGTGAGATTCTGCCCAATTTGCTCTCGCGCTTCCAGAGGATCAGAGTGCACATCTGGGTTTGCACCAGATGGTAGACAGGTAGGAGGGAGTTGTGCGAGGGGCAGGACTTTTCCCCAAGAATTTTCGTACCCGATCGCTCAGACAGAAATAACTTCTGCTGAAACAGAAATAGAGATGGTTGGATTGTGACTGTAGATTTCCAAGAGTTTTTTTCAGTGGCTTTATAGCTAAAGTAATAAATACTTTTCCTTCTGCTTTGCTGGAAGTGAAAGGTTGCCTGGGTGAAATTTATCCGAGGCTCACCTGAAACTACTGCCGATGGCCCTCAACTGTGGCTCTTTCCCTCCTACGGCTACTCAGTTTAGGGTCAGCCCTGAGCAGAACATCTGGTTTTTGTTTCTTTTTAGTGCCTTGGGATCTTTTTCTAGACACTCTTGCATTTTCTGGAAAAAGCTATGAGTCCTTTCTTATATTTGTGCTGGTTGTGCGTTCTTTAATCAATACATCGTTATCTCTTTTGAGGCCTTGTATACATTTTTCATCTAAATATTTTAGACCAAAACATTTTCTAAAGCCTCTTTAGTGACATCTATCACGTTTTAGATATTCTTATTCAAATAATGAATTTCTGTTTATTTATCTTCATGAACATCAATAACTGATTTGTGTTGCTTCTGACTGAGTAACATTTTTAAGGGGTTGATTCTCACCGTTTATTAAGACATGAGTCTGGGGCAATTTTGATCATCCATAGCCTGCATGTCTCAACCACTTTAAGTTAAATAGACTTAATTAAAAATTAGTGTTTCATTCTTTGTAAGAGCTTTGATATTTCTAAGAAAAAAGAAGTGGGTAAAGCACGGTCAGGATTTGAAATAGATTCTGGAATCAACATTAAATCTAACCGTGCACATGCCAAGGAACCAGGGTCATCTCCATTTTTGTAACTCAGCTTTTCCAGCTCTTGAAAGATTGTCTGGTGAAGCCTTAATATGAACTTTCTAGGGAGAAACTGCCTAAGAGAGGGGGCAGTGGAGGAGGCACCAATGGCGTCCAGGTATCTGGAGAGCCTGCAATAAAGTTACAGGCCAGTAATTTGTGGATAAGAGATGTTTGGATGGCTCAGTGAGGTGACACAGCCCACCCCACCCTTGGAGCTGTTTGAATCTGTCAAGTAGACGCGGAAACTTTGCTTGAACTTTCTCACATCGATGACAGCTGGGTCCACAGCTGATGTGCTTAACCACAGGCTCTGCGTAGCTCATGAGCTCATATGTCATTAATGCCCATCCACCTGTGCACTACTGCAGGAGGCTAGAGGGAGGATCCCATCATAATCTAGAGGAGATTTGAGCCCAGGCATGAATTCTTTTGTCCCCCTTTCAAATTCATTTGTTCATAAGTAGTTTTTGAGTGCTTACTAGGTTCCAGGGTACAGCAAGATGATGGATGTTATGGGTTGAGTTTAAAGATTCAGCCCATAACAACCCAAAAAGGTATGTTGAAGCCCTAATCCCCAGTAACTTGGAATGTGACCTTAATTTAGAAATAGGATCTTTGCAGATGTAAGTAGTTAAGATAAGGTTGTACTGGAGTAGAGTGGGCCCCTAATCCAATATGGCAAGTGTCCTCACAAGAAGATGGCCATATGAAGACAAGACAAAGAGGAAGAGGAAGCGGGGGAGGAGGAAGGGGAGGAGAAGGAGGAGGGGGAGGAGGAGACTTTTACATCAAATAAAAATACAAGATACGAAATTTAAATAACATAATTAGTATATAAAATATTAATAATATAACTAATACATATTAAACTTTGTACCCTATGGAGAATATATATTATTTTTAAATGCCTGTGAACATTTAAAAAATGTATCACATATTTCAAAAGAAAACACCAATATATTCCCCAAAAAAGGAATATTTTACTGTGGACACAGTCTTTCATGACAATGCAATAAAACTAGAAAGAAATAATAACAGTTTAAATAAATTATAAAAACGAAACAGCTACTTTGAAATTAAAAATCTTTTGCTGAGTATGAAAAAGAGAGGTCATTAAAAACAGGCCAAGAAGAAACAAAATTCAATTTATTGAAATAGATGATATGAGAAAGGTACACTTGAAGCCGCCCAGGATATGGCCATAGCTGTATCAATATGCAAATTTATAGCTGTTATTGTTTTTAATATTAGCACAATAAAAAAGAAGATAAACTATTCTACTCAAGAAGACAAAAAATAGCATAAATTTCCCTGAGAATAGTGGGAGAAAAGAACGGGTAAGGATGAAATCATCTATTAGAATATTACAAAAATGTTAAACAATATGATTGATGAATAAAATTGAGTGCTGATTCTTTGAAAAGATTAAAAAAAGCTTATTTTGTATGATCAAAACAACATTAAGAAAACCCTTTCTGAATACACAATGTTGGGTTGAGGGAGCATATATAACCAGACACAGAGATGATATGAAATATGTCTAAATATCTTTAATAATCTTGATTAGGTGATGAGTTTCTAGGAATAAATATGATTAAAGCTAATTTGGAGTAGAAGAGAAAGAAACACCTGAATGGGTCATTTCACCACGTAAAACTAAAAACAAAACTATTTACCCTCTATCACCCAAAAATATAATAATCACCAATGGTTTCAAATGTGATTTCCGCTTCTTTCCATCTTTCAAGCTACAATTAATTTCTACTCTATAAACTATTTCTCAGCATAGAAAAGGAAGAAAGCTTTTCAATTCATTTTATAGAATTAGAAGATTCTTGGCATCAAAGTTTGAGAAAGATATACAAAGAAAGCTATAAATCAATTTTACCTCTGAAAATAGATGTGAAAATCCAAGGTAAAATATTACCAAACTGAGAGGAACAGGGTATTCAAAAGTGATGGTTAACTCTAGCAGTTGCTGAATGTGTACTTCTGGAGTGCTTTGTGTACCTAATCTCATTTAATCCTCAGTGACAGCCTTTTAAGAGGATGAAGATTCGAGGGCTTGAAGAGGTCAAGTAAGTTGCTCATTATCACATAATCCGGAAGTGGTAGAGCTGAGACTCGAACCTGGATTTTTCTGAGTTCAAATTCAAACTTTCGAGAATGATCTGTTGTGACTTCATTGTGTTCACTGTAGGCAAGAGTGAATCATCACAAAGAAGTCTATTAGTATCTATCACATCTATAGGACACAGGAAAAAGCACGCATGATTATCTTGTGTGCTTATCTTGTGTGATTATCTTGTTTGACGCAGACAAGTTATTTGATAAAATTTAACGTCGGTTCTTAATAATAACAACAAGGAGCTTTCTTGAACACGGAGACGATATTTGTATAATAGCATGAGCTCTCTGCCTTCCAGGTCTCATTAGCTGTATCACACCACCCGCAGTTAGGAACAACACAGGATGGTCACTATGATACATATTTCAAAAGGCTATTTTGTAAGTTTTAGTAAAAAGAAATATTAAAAAATGGCGCTGCAATGGAGGAGATAAAATTAGCATTGTTTGCAGTTGCTCTGTCTTTTGTGAAGCTTAGAGGAATCAATGGAAAACACATTAGAACTATTAAGACAATTTTAGCTAATTTTTAGCTAATATTTAACAATTTTAAGTAAAACAAGTTTAACTCATGTGCATAAATCAGTAGATTTTTATGTAACACAAAACAACCAAAAACATACATTCCAGGCAAAAATATTTTACTTACAATAGCAGCAGTAATATAAAATAAGTCTGAATAAAATTACACAATGTCCTGGAAGAGTATTAAAAGTTATAAAACTTTGCCAAGGGACAGAAAAAAAAAAGACTTAAATGAATACAAAGAATAATGTTCCCGCGTGAGAAGATTTAGTGGTGCAGATGTCAACTTTCGCCTAATTCATCTACAAATTCAATGAATATCCAATTCTAGTCCCAGTGGGATTTGGGGTGGAACTTAACAAAATGTTGTTAAAGTTCATCTGGAAAAATAAATGGCTGAGAAGAGCCAAGGAAATTTTGAAAAATAAGAATAATGAGAGAGGACTTGACCTATTCGATATTAAAATACTAGAGTGATTAGAACAATGTGCTCTTGGTGCAGGGGTAAATGGATCGATAAAACAGAGGAGAAATTTCAGAAAGAGACATAAATAATTTAGAGGCAACAAAGATGACATTTTAGGGCAGTAAGAAAAAGATGGATTATTCAGTAAATAGTTTGGGGCAACTAGTTAAGCATTTGGAAAAAGAAAAGTTAGATCCCTACTTTACAATTAGACGAGAAATAAGTGCCAGAAAGATTAATACTTTAAGCTTAGGAATGGATCTATATTAGTACCAGAAAAAATCTATGAAAAGTTTATCTTATCTTTCTGTGGCAAAGGCTTTTGTAAGTACAGCATCCAATGTAGAAACTGAGAAAGAAAAGCAAATGGATTTGAATTTATGAAAATGTACTTGCAAGCTAAAAAAATCACAATGCAACAAATTATGAAAAATTTTGCAACTTACATGAGAGTTCAAGGGTTAACATCTCTAAGGTATAAAGAATTCTTCAAATCACTAAGGAAAATATAAACCAGAAATCCTCACTGTGAGGAATTGATCCTTATACTCACAAAGCACTCTTTCTCTCTCTCTGTCTCTCTCCCATTCCGTTTCTGTCTTTCTCTCTCTCTCTCTACATACACACACGCGCGCGCGCGCACACACACACACAGATATTTTCATTCTGGTGCTGTTAAAATAACAAAACTCAAATAAAGATAATCAATGTGTCTAGCCCTGGGGACTGGTTAGATAAGTTATGGCACCTCTATATGGTGGAGTACTGGGCAGTTAGGAACAAGGATATGGTTTGGAATTGTATGGGGAAATCTCTAATCTATGCTATTAAATATGAAAGCAAGGTAAACAACTGTACGTGTGAGTGTGTGTGTGGGTCTGTGTATAAGAACGAGTGTAGGGTACGTATGGTAGGAATCAAAGAACACTATTTTCCACAACAGTATTTGAGGAGAGGAACTAAGGGTGGTCATGGGGAGAGAAAAGGAGGCATGCTGTTGAATTTTCTGTTCTTTTCCATGCATTTTCTAAAAAGAAATGACAACAGACATTATTGGAGTGAGACTATGAACAAATTTAATTTTCTTCTTTGTGCTCCTCTGTGGTTAAAAAAACGAACAAAAAACTAATAAATATTAAGTTAAAAAAATTTTAGAAAGAAAATATGCAGAAGATTTAAAATGGTAATAAAAGAGAAGAAATATAAATGACCAACAAGCATAAAATCTCTAAACTTGACTAGTAATGAAATACAAATAAAAATGAAATATTGTTTTACTTATAAAATTGCATATATAAATTTTTGGTTATAAAACTTTTTTTAGCTTCATGCACTTTTAATTAATAGGCTGCATATGATTTTCATCCTAAATTGCTAATACTAATAATTATCATTTATTAAGTAATTGGCCTGTGTCGGGATCTAATTTCATCTTCACAACAATCTTAGGAGGTAGAAAATCTTATTGTGCACATTTTATAGGTACGGAGACAGATGTGAAGCGGTAAAGAACCTTGCCCAAAGTTGCCCGGTGAACGAGTGCTGGAGCTGGGATTGACGTTCAGATTGGCCTGACTCTATGGCCATTGTGACCAATACAGTGGCCACCAGCCACATGTGGCCAGCGAGCCCTTGAAATGTGGCCAGTCCACACTGAGATATAGTGTAAGTGTAAGATACACACTGGGTTTTGAAGACTCATAAAAATTTTTCAATGATAATATCTGACGTTGGGAGGGTGTGGGAAAATGTGCCCAGCTAAAGTAAGGGTTATGATGCAGACTGTCCGCTTAAAGATTTCAGAGCATTGTAAATTCCGCTCTGTTTTATCCTATGGAAATAATTAGGGATGTTAATAGAGACTTGGCTTCAAAGATTTTTATTGCGGTATCTTTGATGATAGGAAAAAAGAGTGTTATAGGCTGTATGTTCATGGTACATTCACACCATAAAATAGTAGACAACCATTCAAAATTGTTGTGGAAAATAGTAGAAAACTATTTAGTATAAAATATTTAGTGTAAAATGCAGGCAATAAAACAGTCTGAATGGTTTGATCCAAAGTTTAATTTAAAAAGTATGAGTTCTCATGGAAAAAGGTAGGAAGGAAATGCACCAAAATGTTTAAATGGTGGTGAGATTGTGAGGGATTTCTACTTTTCTTCTGTTTGCTCATTCTTAGACCTCTGCAATCTAGATTCTTGGATAAGTTCCAGGGAATGGGCTCCTCATTCATTAATTTAGCAAAAATTTGGCGAACGTCTTCTCTGTCCAGTGCTCAGCCCCCCTCCTTCAGCTCCCAGTGAAGAGACACACCTGAAAGGATCAATGAGCAGAAAGATGCTTCCTGAGCTCCACAGAAGACCAGAGTAGAGGGCTGGCTCTGCAGGGAATGTTCCAGGCATCTCCCGAATTCCTGTCTAAATCTTTCGAATATTTTCTAGTTCTGTCATGCACAAACCCCAAAGGGCAGTGGATCTAGGCTCAACGATTTCTCTCCCTCCACATACAGTCTTTCTGGAGGAAGGTGTTAGCTTGCCGTGAGACATCACTTCGCCGCCCTACCCTCAGTTTTAGGGGCAGGGTGTGCCTTGAGACTGCGGCAGGCTGCCAACAGGAAGGTCCATGCTTCTGGGCTTTAAGTCCCCTCCTGGGTCAGGCCGGGCAAAAGATCAGATACAAGATCAGAGGCAACCCCATATGATGATGGTAACGAGATAAAGCCATTCTCCACGCCATCTGTGATAATTTCGTTATTTCCAGATTTCTTGGAAAGGCAGCTATGGCTGGGCCAGATCCATAGAAAATATTTAGGAAAGAAAGGAGGTGAACACCCCAGCTCCTAAGCACAATATCTGGCACATGGTACATGAAAACAGACATCCTTTGAAAATGGACTTAGGGAGTTCACTAACTTGGTCTTGGCCTCGTCTACTGACCCTGCGCTCGCTGGGTCATGGTGGATGTCACACCCTCCACAGAGAGCTGGGACCGTCACGACCACGTATTCCCTGCCTGGAGGGATGGTCCCCACTCCTTTGTAAAGTCCTACTTCCCCTTTAAGACCTACTTCAGAATGTAGGTGCCTTTCTGTGTAAATTGCTCCCTCCATGCTCCCTGGCAGAGTCGGGTGAGCTTTCATCCCATTTTATTGTCAGTTTTCTGTTTCCGTGATGGATTAATGTCCGCTGTGGTTGATCATTCCGGGCGCTGATGCTTACTGTTGCTCCCAGAGTCCAAGTGACGTCCTGAGCTAGTTTCGGCTTCACATTTCTTCATGCGCCTGTGCCCCATGCACCTTCTGCGTTTAAGCACAATTACATAACAAGATGATGTGTCCTGAAATAAACACTCTTTCTCCAAACACATACACACACACACACGCGCACATGCACAAATGTGTACACAAGCACAGGTGTTTTAATTATTTAGCAACTCTAAGAGTTCTTAAAACAAACATGGCAGGAGAAAGAAATTTGTTGTGAGACTGCAAGGAGACAGGCGCCAAGCAGCCGCAGCCCTGGCGAGTTTTCTCACCCATCTTTTCGGTTAGAGTGTCCCTTTAGGGCCAAACTAAATGGGAGGTCTCAAGGCTTGCCTAGCATTAGGCAGCTGGTCAGCATGGCTCCCCATTAGGAAAGCTGGTGCATTTGGCTATCTTGGTCCCGAGAATCTAGAATCTCAGCATTTTAACCTCACTGAGTTGCTCCAAGCCAAGCACTTGGGGGACAAAGTTCTTACGTCTCGGAGCTGGTCAACTTCACCATCAAGTCTCCTGCTGAATAACTGAGGCTATTTTTAGTTTTTATTTTGTTGTTAATTTCATGCCTTACGCTAAGTCCATATTGAGTCCTTAATCTTGTTAAGAAACATCCACAAGATATTTATTACTGGGAAACTTATTTCATAGGTAATTGCATCGTACTTTTTTCTAAAAAAACCTTTTATTTTATGCGTTTTTGTGAAATAATTAAAAACATCGTTTTCATTTTGATCTTTTGGGGATTAAAACTATATTTAATCATGCAATGTTTTTTTTTTTATTATTTTTGTTCTTGTGTTACAGCAAATGTGCACTGGTTTCTATCTCCTCTTTGTACTAGCAATAACATATTATTTGACCATGAATCACTTTAATGGATTGAAACATAAGCATGTGAATTGAAAAATAGATACATTAGTCAAATCAATAAATAAATATGAAAATATATTTCTACGATGAAAAACCATCTTGGCTACTGTGTCCTCCAACTTGGACAGAGAGAGCTGAAATATATGGCCGTAAAATATAGCTTGCCATGTCAACTAGCCAGTGCCTGCAGCCTAAAAGGAATTTTGAGCACTGGGTAAGTAGTATTTCATCAACAAAATCATAAAATAAAGACATTAAAATGAAGGGATGATGGACTGCCGCAGGACGTTTGTAAAATCACCCTTCAGTCTGAGGCTGGAGTAGTTTAGTATTAGACATTGCATACTTTTCATATAAATTTGCTTACAAATAACATGTCTTAACAAGCAGTGTTACCAGGCTGGCCCTGTAGCAAATCTATTTCTACCACTGTTGCTAAACAAACTCTACTTGCGCTCTATGGTACAGCTGGGATGGAAATAAATAATTCATCTCGGGTCCAAAAAAGTACAACTATTACCGTCTTCACCCAGAGTATTTGTCTTTGCTAATTAATGACTTAACATAGCTCCTTTTAGCTATTCAAAAGCCAGCTACCCAATTTTTATATACTTCTCCTCATGTGCTGTCTTTATTGGATGAAATCCCCTATTAGTCATAATCAGTGCTCAATCTCTAATTTCATAAGATAATAAAATGGGCTGCAAGGATTATTAGTAGTTACATTGTGTAACTTATCAGTTATTTGTCAGATGAATGTTGGAATATAATTAACATGCATTATTTTAACGAACACAACTGAGAAATAAGGATTTTAAGTGACTTGCCTTTCTCGGAAACTAGGCACAAAATTCAGTAAGGAGATCTTTATTTGCATTTATTTACATATCAGTGTAATCTTTTTCCTGTTGCATATAGTATTAGTTAATGTCTTTCCACTGCAAATTGCTGCAATTTGTTGTTTGATTATATTTTTACCCACATTAATAAGATCAAAAGACATTAATTAAAACTTGCAGGTTCTATTGGATGGAGGAATTTTTATAGAATAGATGTGAAATTAGGCAGGATAATTCTAGATTTAGGGTTGGATGGTGTTCTAAAGTTCTTGTCCTTTGTGCCTATTTCCAGCTGTCCTTCCATAACCATCACCAAGTGGTTGGCACTGGGACCGCCTCAAACTGCAAGATCGGAGTGGAGGGTTTTGCTTGGTTCTCTGGCTGGCTGTGAGTGGCAGTGTGGATGGACCAAGAGCAGCAAAATAGCGCCACTTTCCACTAAAGAGAGGAGGAAAATCTGAAAGACTTATCCCTTAAGTTCACCTCCTGCGAGGTGGAGGTGAAACCCTGCGGGGTTTATATTCTCAGAGCTGAGCTCTGAAAAGCAGAAGTTGGGAATCAGAGCTCACCTGGCACCCCAGGTGCCCAGCCTGGCCCTCCCTGGGCTGTCAGGAGGCAAGGATGCCCTTCATGGAGGAGCTGAGCCTCAAGGGCTCTGAGACGGCGCAGCAAGAAATCCTGGGCGCCTGCTTTGAGCTTTATCTCGCATCCTTCCTTGAGCCATGTCACCTGGCCTCTGGAAGCCTGGCTCTGGGAATCCACCAGAGAATCTTAAGGCTGTTGTCAGACACACATAACAGGAGTCGGAGAGAGGGCAGAACCCCTAAGAAAAGGCAGGCTGGCCCTGCCCCACTTCCTGTGCCCACAGCCAACTCCTGCCCAGCAGAGGCAGGAGCCCATGGCGCCCTCCCCCACCAATGGCAACCAGTGCAGGAAAGCAATGCCTTGGTGGGTCATCTTACCGGCCCAGATTCCACTGTGCCCATTTCAATGTGCGCTTTTTATGAAACATTTTATTCAGGGCAACTGGTGTGACACTGAGCCTGGTGTTTTTTTCCCTTTCTTCCCTGTATTCTCTGGTTTTAGTCTCTGTCCAGTTGGTTTTGGTTATAATGTAGCCCACCCACGTGGAGGTTGCAGAAATGGGTGAATAAAAGTCAGAAACAATTCAGGGTAATCGTGGTGAAACCTTTTAGAACATCTGCAAATGCAAGGGACGCGTTTGTGTAATATACTAGCATGTGATTCTGGAATCAATAATTCAGACTTCTTTTTCTTTTCACATTGATTTTTTTTTAGGGTGGGGGGGAGTATAAAGAAACTCATCTGAAAAAAATTATTTTTGAATCACAGATAGCACTATTTAAATGCCAAATGGGGAGCACTGTATGCACATAAACATCTCAAATAATGCCAGTAAAAATCGTAGTGACTCACTGTGCAGACCATCCTGTGCCAGCGAGCTTCAGCTGATGTTGAGCACAGAGCTATTTCTGGATCAACATCACGCTTTATGTCATGTATCGACCTCAACATGCTGTTGTCATTAAAGTTACTAATAAATGTGATTTAATTTTTAATGCAGTAAATTGTTTATAGTACTGGTGCTGTGTTCTTCTTTGAGGAAATCTTAGGGTCATTTCTTATACAAAGCACCTTCCATTTACAGAAAAGCCAGACTTACAGCTTCAGCTGTATTTCTTGTGTCTGTGTCCTCATTCCCTGAGTGTGAAAACTTTATTGCTCATTATCTACTGGGCTGTGATGAAGTGACAGATGATTTATGGGGAGCCAAAAACTGTGTTTCAACGGTGAACATTTTTATCCTTTTGTACAGCAGTCCCGCCAGCCTCCTCCACCCGCCGAGGAGCAAATAAAGAGAACTGGCTGCTGGAGGGGCCGGCACCCTCCCTCAGAAAGGTCCGCATTTCAGATCGCACTCTGCTCCTAATTTGATTCAATTCCCCTTTGTTGCTTAAAAATTCAATTTGTTTAATTGAGCTATTTGACAGTAAAATCTGAATTCCATGCATTTTAACCATTCATATTAAATTTCCCTCTGTATAGTACTTTTATTAATGTGCTTTACAGGCGGAGGTTTAATTTAAATTTGGTGACCTCACAAGCTTATAAAAAGATCTGAATTCTTGTTTTTTTTTTTTTCTCTAACCTAAATTAAAGTGAATACATGCAAACCAATGGCGCAGTTGTGATTTCTTCACTGAGTTTAATGAGTCAAGAAAGGAAAACGCCAGGGTACGAGTGTGAAGGCGTGTGTGAGCGTGTTTTATATGTGTATTTTCATATTTTAATAGATGGCATAATATTGTGGCAGAAATGAAAGTCTAAATGACCTGCCTATAACAGTTAAAAAAAGCAAATCTCTCTCTTCCATTAAAACGGGAGGTGAGGCATTGTATAATGGATTGTACATTGTCTGCTTTTTACAGGGTTACACATTTATTGACATTTAAATCACTGAACATCTTTTCCTTTAGGATTAATAAGATACCCAGAAACCAACAAAGATTTTTAAGGTTTACTAAACTTTAATCTGTAAAATTTAATAGCAATATCCTAGCCATTATGTGTATGCAGAATGCCGTGTGACTTCACAAACACTTTTAAGCAATGAATTATGTTACAAGAACGGGTTGGCTGTGTATCATTATGTCCAGGTAAATGCCAGAATGATGACATAATTGGTAGTTGGGAGTAAAATACAACCCCTGTAAAATGTTAGTAAGGTAAATGTGGAAGGATTGTAATTCATTATACATAAACATGACTTGTAGGTATTTATCATTGTGTGAAATATAGACTAACTTGATCTCACCAGGCATTGTTTCTCCTGCCTTTGTTACTTCGTGCAGCAGTGTGACCATGTCCTGTCTCAAAATTGCTAATTCCTTTTTATTCCACCATTGGCCAGGGTACCCCAGTGAATTTTAAGTCTCTTTTCATGCACTGGAGACTAAGTATTCTGTAAATGCTAAGTCCTGAAAACTGGCCTTAATAAGAATGATAGTCCACCAATTTCAGACAATGATAAATTTATGGCTTTGGATTAAAGGTCAGATGGCTATTTCAGGCATTCAAACAGCCCAATTTCATAATACCCGGCACCTTCAGGAAAGACTTTTCTGCACACGGGAGCCTGTTAGCTCCTGCTAAAGACGGATAGTAATAGTGTGGGAGTCGGGAACCCATTTCCTACCTGTGCTGTGTGCTTTCTCCTAGCCCCGGGCGACTGTTTAACTTTTAACCCGCTTGTTCACACAGCGTACATGCATAAAAGTGCGATGGACCACGTAAGGAAGCAGGTCTGGCAACATTTGTTTTATGCCGTTTGCTATAAGACACATTACTCATGTTTTCAGACAATTTCTACTGTCCCAAAGTACGAAGTCATTTTCTCTAAATGGCCATTTTTGCTTTAAATTCATCTGGTTTCAGGTCATCTTGGCCTGTCCAACATTAACAGGCAGTCTAACTCAGAGAAAGAGTCCGTATGTATAAAAATGCGTGTGAGGAAAGCTTTTGTTTGGCCTCTCTTTGGGGGTGTTTGATTTAATAATATTTCACCAAGCCTCTGCTCTGTATACCAGCCACTCTCTCGTCATGGGCGAGACAAACTGCTTTATAACTATGAGGTCTCTCTCTCCTCACGGTCCTGAGCCGCGGCCTGCGATGAATTATCCTCACCATCACTTGGTGTCTGCTCGTAGGCCCGGTGACATTACGGTGCAGTTGTGGCTGGGATGACATCTGATGTGACAGCTGTGTGGCACATGGCAAGCCCTTGGCCCACTGGTCAATTAATGGTACCAGAAAATAGATAACGGAATCGTCTGAAATGAGCACTCTTTCCACCAATGGGGTCCATCATTACAAGCTTGGGGTACCCACCCCATGAAAATTGAAGGCATTGGGGAAAGAGGGGCAGAGGAGAAGTTCCATAGCATCCCAACACGACGGGGCTCCTCCAGGTGAGTGAGTGAAACGCTTCAAGCGGCTGTTCAGCCTGGCGGCCTTCTGTGATGCACAAAAGAATAGAGAAGTATTAGCATGTCCAACTGTGTTTAACCTGCATACGTTACATGTATTTTATGCATTTCTTCCCCTTCCTCACACTTTTCTCAAACGCTAGGATCCCAATTTACATAGTGACAAAAATGGGATTTTATGGGTGAGATTTTCTCCACGATATTCCTGAGTTGACAAGGGTAATTTCTTTCCATTCTATCCAGAATCTAGCTAGTGGGAAACTGAGAAACCCATAAGAAAAGACCGCATGTTTTCTAGAATGGGATCGGGCCCTTTAAGTGAGAGGAAAATAGCAAACGTCTTTCAGAATTCGGGTGAAATCTGCTATTTAAAGGGAAAGTGAAATCGTCATTACTCTAGTAACCCAGATTGGATAGAATTCAAGAAGGAAGACAGGCCAAGTCTGCTCTGATCTAAATAATAAGCTTTTGAGGTCCTAATGCATAAGCCAAGGAGATGAAAAAATAAAGATGAAGTTATTTTGATGGATAAGAGAAATTTAAAAGGTATTTCCTAAACTTCTTTGTGGATCTTCCCCAGAACTCTTCTGGAATGAAAACTGAATCCGAGAATACTAAAAGGTCAGCAGTTGGGAGCTGATTTTTTGTGTGGGAAGTAGACAACTAACTGTAGAAAAGAGACATAGTTTTTTGGCCCCTCTTGTCTACTCACTGTTGGAAGAACAGCAGAGAAGAAATCAGAGGCTGGAGCTTCCACAGTTGGACACGGGAAAGCTGACTTTAGATTTTTAACATCCGCAGTGAGAACATAAACCTATGGAGACTGCATAGAATTCGTATTTGTTTCTGCAAGGACAGTGTTTCTTTGTTCTTCAGGGTCTCCTTCTTCCCCCCACCAATTCTAGAAATAAACTTAGGGACAAAGTTGTGTTTTCCTTTTAGTAATTCCCTACAATATTAGCCAAGTGGCCTTCACACAGTAGCCTAGTGAAGGGTCTTGACTTTGGCTTCAGCTCACTCAAAAGTCAACATTAAGAAAAAGTGATCAAAAAAAGATAAAAGTCAATTGGCAAAGCCAATAGCAAAATTTAATATGATTTCTAAATTGTTGATTCCATTTATTTCGACAAGACAGTGCGAGGCCTCGACAATTAACTGTATTAGCTGGCTGAGTGACAGCGCAGTGGTAAGTGGGTACTGAGCTGTGGAGCCTGGAGCAAGCGGGGGTGGTAATTGCCGGGCCACAGAAAGAAGGCCATCTGCAAGTTGGACCTTAAATAATAAGAAACATTTAAATCAATAAAGACTTAGGATAAGAGACATTCCAGTCTGAGAGGCTGGCTAGGTTCGGAATGAGTAACTTTGGTAATTTGGTGTCAGTAGTATGGAGATATTCTTCCTACATAATAAGAAACCCAATCCAAACTGTAGAGTGAGGTCTCCTTGAGTCTGAGAGCACAGACTCGGGAGCCAGTGAGACCCAGGTTCAGGTTCCAGCTTTGCAATTTCCTAGCGTGTGCCCTAGTGACCTTCCAAAGTTGTCCTCTTCTGAGAAATGAGCCACATAGACAACACCTCCTCCCCGGGGTTCTAGTGTTAATGAATGACATGAAGGAGCTTGTCTCTTAGCGTTACACGTAAATGCGGGCACATTGGAGCCCTTACCCGTCGTCACCCTTTGCTACTGACTGGGCCGGCACTGACCCGCCGCTAGGGGTTGGTTTTTTCCCAGATTACTGGATACAGCCTGAGCACAACCAGAAAACTGGCTCGGACACAAAATAATGTTAAAAGCTGGCATAGTGAAGTCTCTCTCCTTCTTATTTTTCAAGATAAATTATTTTATCGTTTTGTAAAAATGATACATATTTCTCACAAGAAAGTAAAGCACTGACGAAATTAGTGTACACCTGCATCCTGCCACCCACCTCCTCTTCCACCCGGTTTCAATCAATTATATTATTTCCTTAGCATTCACGTTTACTGCATTTACATACTTATATGTACTTTTACATTTGTTACTTGATTTATCAACTTTAAAAATGACATCTTTGTTCTCCTGATCTAAAAGACAGGAAAAATTAGTGAACATGTAATTGGTTCTAACCCACTCTCCCATTTCACTACCTGACCGTGGAAACTGTGTTTATATTACCACAGTTTCCACGTTGTGTTTTGTTCTTTTGTCATAATTCTCACAGTTGTCATAGTTAATGCTCCAGATCAATGGGTTTGATACTCATTCCCAATCCTTGGCCAGTTGTCTTTCCACTCACTTTCTGGTGGGCTGAGGTTTGCCCTCCAGTTGTTTCCATTAGAAAAGCTTAGAGATACTTTATTTCTTCAGTTCTTGAATGTTTGTTTTCTTTAATACTTGAATTACAGTTTGGCCAGGTACAAATTCTTGAGTTCACACTCTCTTTCCCTGAGGATGTTGTAAGTGGGTGGTTCTTACTGTAGACCCATCATCTCCTGGTTCCCAAAGGTCTCTACCGCTCTTGGAAGATCAATGACTTCACTAGCACGCGTCTCAGTATCGCCCATTCCATATCATTTTTCTTGGTTCACAATGTACTCTTTCAATGTGTAGTTTCAGTTGTCTTTTATTTCTGGAAAGTTTTCTTAAATTATATCTCAAAATTTTTTTTTTTCCTCTCCCAGGTTTTCAGCTTTCTTCTCCGGAATATCATCTATGTATGTGTTGGTGTCTTTTTTTCTATCTTACCTACATGTTATTTCCCCTCTCCTCTTGCACACATCTTGACTTACTTTCATTTTATTTGCTCCATTTCTCAGTCCTGCCTTCCATGGGCCCTACTGTGTGCCAGTAACAGATCTTCTAATTGCACTATTGCTGCGGTGGCCTCTATTTCTGTGACGGTTTTGGCTTTTCGCCCACTTCTTTTTTTTCTTAATTCTCCTTCTACTGTTGTGACTCTATATATTTTCTGAACTCCTGTAGCTCTGCTCTGAGATTTTGTATTAAAGAAGCAATTATTTCATTAAGTTTTAAAAAATTCATGGGGCTTGTTTGGTAACAATTTTCATCGGCTCTGTGGAAATCTCTTCCTAGTGAGTGTTCTTTACCTACCATTTGTTTTCCTGTTCATTTCCCCCTCTTTCCAGTAGTGTTTTAAGTGTCTTCTGTGCTTATTCATTTTTTAAAGTTATTAATCATCTTGGAATGGGCTGAATTATTCACGGGCCAGCCTCTTGAAGAAGTTTAATGCCGGCAAAGGCCAAGCCAGTGCTCTGGGAGAGCTGACATCTTCTTCACTAGCAGGGCAGTTCTTAAGACAATAACTTGTTTTGGTGTTTATCTCTCCCCAACCCAAGAGATCAACAACTTTAAGACTGTCTCTAATTTAGTCCCTTCCCCATTCTGCCTCTCCACCGATTACCTTCTGCAGACGTGGTGAGTTTGTGTGTTTCCTCCTTCTGCCTCATCTCTCTTGCTTCTCCATCATGCCAAACAGAATCTGGAGGAGAATTCTTTACCATGTGGCATACACAGGTCTTTTGGTTCCAAACCAGGGATCTTAGGTTCGGCCCCTCTTGGTATATTGCCTACTATAAAGAATTATGACTTGAAAGTTTTACATGAGTCCTGTTGCCACAAGCAGAGGGGACTTGGGTGAGATTTACATTTAAATCAGTAGGTTTTGAGTAAAGCAGATTAGCCTCCATCATGTGGGTGGGTCTCACCCAATCAGTTAAGATCTTAAGAGAAAAAAGACTGAGGTCCCTCTAGGAAGAAGAAACTTCACCTTTGGACTTGAGCTGAAACAGCAGCTCTTCCTTGGGTCTCCAGCCTGCCAGGCTACCCTGCAGAGCTTGGACTTGCCAGCCTCCACAATCATGTGAGCTGTGAGCCAATTCCTTAAAATAAATCTCTCTCTCTCTCTATAAATACATATACATAGCCTGTTGGTTGTGTTTCTTTGGAGAGCCCTGACTAATAGAGCAGGTTTGAGGATCATCAAAGATGTTGATGTGGGGAGTGCACCCAATGAGGGGGCAGTAAGGTGGGATCTTAGCACCAGGGATCACCCAGGGCCCAATCGCTGGGGCTTTTCAGGCCAGAGTAAGAGTCCAGGGAATTCTTTTTGAAGTATGATGAGAAGAAAGCCATGTAGACTGTTTGCACACTGGCTTCCATACTGCCCTCCCTGCACTCCTGCCTTTGGGTAGTCCCTCCCAAGCTACCTTGGGGTTGGCCACATGCCTTGATTTGGCCAAATTGGCAGTAGTGAAGAGTGCATGGGTGTGGGATTTGCCCTGGCTTGCTGCCCTTTGGCACCTTGTGTCAGCCTGGCAAAGAAGCCCAAGCTAGCCTCCTGGAGGCTGAGTGACCCATGGGAGAGAGGAGAACCAAGCCAGCTCAGCCCCTGTCCCTTGACCACCACCCTGACCATTTTCATTCTGTGCAAGCTGAGCCCCCAGCTCAGCAGAGAGGTCAGCCAAGTTGGCTTTGACTAGAAGAACCACCCAAAGATCCACAGGATCTTGAGTAATAATAAATGTTGGATAAGCACCATGTTTTGGGGTGGCTCATTATGTGGAGAAGACTGATTCAGAGCAAGTGAAGAGTAAAAAGTGGGTATGGGAAGGATCCACATCAGAAAGGAAGGAAAGTGGGAAGAGGGTGACATGTGCTCCTCGCCTCCTGCCCCCTGTTGCTTCTGCCACTTCCACGCTGAAACCCTGGAGATTCCCCATTGTCCCAACAATCAAATCCAAAGTCTTTATGGTGGCATCCAGGGCCTCGGCTTGTTTCTCCAGCTTGTCTCAGGCTCTCATTTTGTCTTTCCCTCTCCTCCCTAGAGACACTCCAGAACGCAGGTACCTCCTGCATCTCTGAGACTCTGCATCCCCTTCGTGACCTTCATTATTTTGCATATGCCATTTCTCTTGCTTGGAATACTCTTCTAACCTGCCTGTGGAAACTGAATTATTTTAAAGTTCAAAGTAAAATGTACTGTCTCTAAAAGCTTTCCAGGCTATTAAAATCAGATTCAATTACTCTCTTCTGTGGGCTTTCAACAGTAGTTTCTCTATACTCTTACATGTTATTTTCTGTCACTTGACTTGTCTTCCAGTTTGTCTGGTAGGCTAGAAACACTATGTTGTGAGGGACAGTGTACAAGCTTTGGAATCAGGATGGTCTGAGTTTGAGCTCAGAGGCCATTACATGCTGGCCATATCACTGAAAGTTATTTAATGTCGCCAAGCTTCAGTTTCTTCATTTATCAAAGAGGGCTAATATAAATATCTACAGAATAGCACTGTGTCTGTCTTCTGCAGTAGACTGTAAACTCAATAAGGGCAGAGGATGGGTCTTTCTTATTCATTCCTGTACCCCAGCATCTAGTACAGAGCCTGGTTTATAATAGGCACTGGGTAAATATTTGACGGATGAATGCACAAATTAATTTGTGAGATTGTTGTAAGCAATGAAATAGGTAATTGACATAAGGTGCTTGGCACATGGCAGGCTTTCACTGTATGGTTGCTGTTATTACTCAATTGAACATGGATATTGTTCCAACTTATGAGGGTTTCTGGAGGCTGGAGACTCAGTTTTGTCTACTGTTGTGTTCTCAGCTAGACCCTTCCATGTAGTAAGTGCCCTGAGCCATTGAATACAATTTCATGATCTTTGCAGCTGGAAACAAACCTCAGGCAGAAAACAAAACAGATGATCTCTTTCCTTTTAGAGCTTATGGCTCTCTGTGTCCATATTACAATATTGTAAGCCCAGTGGCCATTTAACATGTATATTTTATTGTGGAGGGAAGATAGACTAATGGCTTATGTTCACTGAGCAGTTACTATGTTGTGGGTCCTGTGTGTATTTTATTTTTAACTTATTTTATTTTATCCTTACAACAACCCTATGAGGAAGTCGCTATTACTATTCTTGATAAACAGACAGGAAAGCAAAGCCTATGTAATTTTCTCAAGGTCATACAGCTGGGAAGGGTGGAGCTGCGATGCAAACCCAGGTGGCGTGATGGCAGGATGTGAACAGGAGGGATTCCGCCCTGTTGCAGCAGCGGAACATGTGGCAAGTTGGATAACCATTGAGATGAATCTTAAAATAGCATCTGTCCTGGGAGTATTTGTAAAAAAGACTGTAGGATTTAAAGGATACCACATTTGGGTGGTGGATGGGAAAATGGGAAAAACCTGGGCTTTGGAGCCTGACATGCCTGGCTTTCTTCTTTATTTGCATTGTGATCGAGGGCAAGTGACTTCTTCTAGATTTAGTCATCTTAATTTAATAATGGACCTAGTGTTATCTGCTTAAATAGATGGTGGTAATGAGTTTAGAATGTGATAATGGTGACGGTTCCTGGGCCAGGTAGGAAGTCAAGGGAAGTTGGTTCCATTCTTTCCAAGGCGTCATGCCCTAGCAGAGCCTCCTGTCCCCTGGAGGTAGTTCAGGCACGATGCACCACCAGGGGCCCAGCTACCATGGACTCTTCTCCTCCTTCTTGATGGAGCTCACTTTCACTTTCTGAGGGCTTTGCAAGATGCTGGAAATAGAGAAAAATTACCTGTGTGCTTTGTCCTAGGGCGACTTTGCTCTCTAGGCTGTGGAGGACACCCCATGACACTGGCCTGCTCCAGCAGCGTGGGCACCCCTCCAGCCCTCGGATCCAGCTGTGTACCACCTGGGCACCTGCCTCTTCCCAGGGAAGATTCCACGTGAACTTCTCCTTGTTGATAAAGTGTTTGCTGCTTCTTTTAGTTTCTCTAGGAAAATGGTTCTCAGAAGTAGTTTGCAAATGTGAATCAACCAAAGCACTAGTTAAAGGCAAATTATTGGATCCTGCAGCCCTAAATTCTCAGTCAGCAGGTCTGGAGTGAGGGCACAGGCATCTGAGTTTTTAACACACAGGTGGTCTGAGCATTACCCTTTGAGAAATGTTGCTTTAGATATCCGTGGCCAACTTGTCCCTGTTTGCCGGGGACTTTCCCAGTTTAGCCCTGTGTCGCAGGAAGCCCTTGGTCCTGGGAAAATCAGGATGGATGGTCACACTAAAGATACGTAAATTCTGTCTCTTCTGGACTCTTAGGGACCATCTACTTGGGCTTGGAGGTGGGCTCTGAGTTTCAGTTCCTGAATCTCCTGAAGTCACCTGTCATCAAATTATTGGATGCTACGCTTAACCCACTGTTGAGGACACACAATGACTCTTGGCTGGACCCTGCTGCTCCTTGCTTACTTGGATACAGCTGTGGCAGCTCTTTCCTCTCCAGTCTCCCTTTTGCCTGCTGGGCTGCATTTGGTCCCATTGCCAGCAGGTGGATCCAGCTCCCCAGCACCTGTCCCACCATGGGGCTTGTTGATGTCCACATGTTGGTTTCTCCAGCTCCTCTGCCCTCGGCCACTTGGGAAGGTGTGGCAGTGTGACTTTTCCTGCAGAGAACAGGGGCTGAGCTGCCACACAAGCCCGGGTTTTCCAATTTGAGCCATTGCTGAGCCTGTAATATCTCTTCTGTCCATTTGAGGAGTCACTGCTCTGCTAGTATCTAATTCATTACTCATTAAAGCAGTTTGAAATAAGGCACAGTGCGTACTAAAAAGTGCTATATAAAACCAAATTAAATATATTTTAGTACAACTGCACTCAACCAGTTGTTCCCAAGAAAACCTGATAATTAGGACTCTAACTTGGTACAATGGTGTAATCTAGCCCAGAAAAGATGCTTATTATAGCCATGCCATTCATACAGGCACTTATGAAAATGCTTCAATTACATAGAATATTTTAGGAGTGTAGAAGGTGGCTCGGAAAATCAGTTCAGATGGAAGGTTGGCATTTGGCATCTCAGCCTCTGCCTCAATATAAATTGTTCCGCATTTTTTTTTTCTATCATATTCTTTCTTCTTCCTCTCTTCTCTCTCTTATCAAGTCAGTTTTTCTCTTTCTAATTTCAAGCACAGAAAGTTCTTGCTTTTTGGGTTTACTGAATTAAAATATAAGTTCCTTGTATAGAGTCATCGTATCAGTGAGCTTGGGCACCATAACAAAATACCACAGACTGGGGGGTTAAAACAGATGTTTGCTTTCTCACAGTTCTACAGGCTGGAAGTCCAAGATCAGGGTGTCAGCATGGTCAGGCTCTGGTGACAACACTCTTCCTGGCCTGCAGATGGCTGTCTCCTTGTTGTGTCCTCACATGGTAGGGAGAGACAGTGTGAGCAAGCTCTCTCCTGTCTCTTCTTATAAGGGCACTAATCCCATAATGAAGACCCCAGTCTCATGACCTCATCTAGCCTAAGCACCTCCCAAAGGCCACGCCACCTCATACTATCGCATAGTGGTTAGGGCTCCAACATATGAATTTTGGGGGGACACATTCAGTCCGTAACAGTCATATTTTTAAAAAAAGTATTTTCACTAATATGTTCTAATTTACTTGGAGTAAGTAATGGTACATCCGAACTGATGATTTGCTGTGTAGATACAGAAAAAACAAAGGCAAAAACATTCATCCAATCCCAAAGGTCCCTTTGTCATGTGAGCTCTGAGGTGTGGATCAGAGGCTGCCTGTGTGAGCAGCTTCCCTGTGAGCCCTCGTGTCTTCTCAGCATGAGGGTAGACCATGTCAAGTTGTGTCGCAGGTGCTCCCTAAATGTGGCCAATGCAAACGCAGCCGGAAGGGCTGCTCTCGGCCCAGGGTTGGGAGACTGTCCTTGAGTGGTGGGCGGAGATCAGGACGGACTCGCCAAAGTGCACTGGTTTCCTCCCTCCGTCACTGATGCGTCTCCTCACTGTGTACTATTTCCTATCGTTCTGATGTCTGCAGTCATATCCGTGAGCAATATAGGTGCTGCATTAAAATATTACCTTACTTAGGAAATTTCTGAAAACTCACCACAAAGATGTAAAGTTTCCTTCACAAAGTTTTTGACTATAGGGAACCTTTGAGCATTTCAAGAATTTCCATATTTAGACATGTGATTTGCTCTGTTTAGTTAGGGAACCATGAACCCGCTAGGCAGTGTATACAAAATGACCTTAATGTGGACCACATTTGAAAGTGGCCCCCTGACACTCAGTCCCCGGGGGTGCAGGCTCCTTCCATGGAGCCCCAGAGTGTCACCAAGTCTTCCCGGTCAGCTCCTTAGCGCCCCCCTAAACCCCCCCCCAGTTTCCTTGCTGTGTCACCCTGATTCTTTTGGTCCATAGCAGGGGCCCAATTCATCAACTACTGCAGTATCCAAGGATTATCTATGTGAATATGTCTCTCTAAACCAATGGTGGATTCCTCAAAAGCAGTATTCACTCCGCTTTTTGCATGCCAAGCCATATACTGGGCTCTGAAGCTATAACACGGCTATCTGGTAGCTCACGGTCTAGTAAGAAAGAAAGAAAAGTCAGACTGGGATTCTATGAGAGTGTGGTTGATCCGGATCCCAGATGCACAGGTGCAAAGGAGCATAGAGGATGAGGGGCGACCACCATTCCTTTGTATGGCAGCTAACTGGAGGTTACTGGCTGGGCAAACAGGAGGTTCAGCCAAGCCATGTGGATCTATCTAATGAATGCCTGGCCTCACTAGCTGAGGCTTCCAGTACATTCAGTATGAATGGCACATGGCCTCATGCCCAGTCTGTCATATTGAAGCTGAATGTGCCCCAGCCTATCCTGTTTCGAGGATAAGCCCAAGGCTACTGTTAGTATTGCGTAGTTCTCACTTTGCTGGGCCAATTCCTCCTTCCCTCACAGAGACATGGGCTTGAAGGCAGTGCAGAAAAAGCCAAGACAAATCAGTCTTGGTCACCAGGTAAGTGGAAAATGAAAAACCCAAGAGGTGTAGAAATTCGTGGTCTTAGGAGGTGCCAGACCATGGTAAGAATATTACCACTTTAGGACTCGATTAGAGGGTGACTTCCTGTGATGATCAGAAACTTGAACTTCTTGGTTCCTACTGAACATACCTAGGGAAGGAATGTGTCCACTGTGTGGCGGACAGAAGCCAGATCCAGAGATTGCCCTTCTCTATGTGAGTGCTCAGATGTGGTGACTCCTCTGGATGGGTTTTACAAGAGGCATTTTGGCACCTGGTAAAAAAAACTAATGTCCTATGGAAGCCCAGGGTTCTCCTGGAGAGAAGGAAGGTGGGGCTGGGCATGCAGGAGGGCACTGTGCCTCCGTCAGTCTGCATCAGGCCCACTCACAGGAAAATACATTGTTCTGAGTACAGTGGACCTGACGTGTCTCAGCTGCTGTTTATTATCTTTGAAAGTTGTTTTCCTGCTCTAGACCCATGTTCCTCTGGTAGATTAGTAAATTCATAAATATTGGTCATTGCAGGAACATATTTTAAAAATTCATTGAATGCGGTGATTCCCTGAAAACAGTGTGCCCGGGTTTCAGGCATGAATCTCATCTAAATTGAAATGCCTTAGCGAAAACTTGCTCTAAAGCCTGCTATGAGTTATTTTAACTCAAAATTACTCAGTATGTGTGAGCTTAAATCAGATAGACCCACACCTGTATTTTGCCACAGTTTTTGGGTTTTTTCTTCTGTGTGTTGAGTAACAACAGTCTTCTTAAATCGTAGTGGCAGATAGCCAGAGGAAAGAGGTGTTAATGAGACTCAGTATAAATGGAATGAGCGCAGGACTGACAGCTTTCCATAGTGCAGCTGGCGTGGGCTCGAAAAGACCGGTGGTGGCATGAAGCTGACCGATCACCTCAGATAATGATGAAAGAGTTGTGACAGGGGAGAGATTCAAGGATCACTGAGGAATCGCACGGGGCCAGGGAGGCGGGGAGTGGCCTGCGATGGTTGAGATGGATCATGGACTCTTCATCCCTCTGGTTCTCAGGTGAAAGATGAGATGACGGATAAGCAGACCCAGTGAGATGACACCAGGATCTGCGAGGAGCAGACCTGGGCTCACGGTGTTTGGGTGGGTGCAGGGCTGTGTTTGGCAGGAGGGAATGGAAAGAGCAGCCCAGGCTCCCCGGCCCTTCTGTGACTTTAAGGAAGGATGTTTGCACATGTACATTGAAGACTGTTGCTATTTTTTTTTTTTTTAAAGATTTTATTTTTTCCTTTTTCTCCCCAAAGCCCCCCGGTACATAGTTGTGTATTCTTCGTTGTGGGTTCCTCTAGTTGTGGCATGTGGGACGCTGCCTCAGCGTGGTCTGATGAGCAGTGCCATGTCCGCGCCCAGGATTCGAACCAACGAAACACTGGGCCGCCTGCAGCGGAGCGCGCGAACTTAACCACTCAGCCACGGGGCCAGCCCCAAGACTGTTGCTATTTTTACAAAGGTCATTTCTTTAATCCTTTCAATTCCGGGCTCTGAGATGGTCTTTGAATATTCAAGTGCTAGTTTTCCATTGCTAGTTTAATTAGGTCCTTTTCTGGGACTCTCCTCTCTTCTGTTGCCCACTTCTCTGCTCAGTGGCACATTTTTCAGAAAGCAGGCAAAAAAATAAAAGACAACTCAATCCCCTCACTTCTGGGGGATCTGTAGATACGCCGGATACCAGAGGAGGTCGAGTCATTCAGCTGATGGAAACTTTGGAGATGATCCTTTATTTTCAATGGCCTCTGCTCCTCCAGTAGCTGTAGAACAGATTTCATTTTCCCTGTAAGGTCAGAGCTCAACTCCTGCTGGGCCTATTGACCACCAATAAGTGGGGGAGACAGGGTGAAGTGGAAGACATTTATACCCCCTGGCTGCAAAAATAAAATGGTGCTTCCTACTGTCTTGGGGTTTAGGTAGAGTCAAGGGACAGCTGGAGACTTCTGTATCAACAACGCGAAGGCAAGACCTTCGTCCCAGGGAAATACGTGAGGATGAAGAGGGGCCCTAAGGAGTTCATAAATACAGGAGCTCGTGGGCAACCGAACCTCCTCAACAGAGATGATATGAAAATTGAAATTTTTGTGTTACCAATAGGTTTTTAACATTCGGGGGATGAGAGCAAAAGGGAAAAATTCTATTACTCTTACCAGGTGACATAAAATCACCTTTCAGATTTCCCTGCAGCACAAATAGAAAACAATAGACTCGGTCAGCTGGGGCCGGAAATGTTGAGCGCTACACACCTGCTAGGATGCTTACCTGGGAAGCACGGGATTTCCGTGGGATTTGTTTCATGGTTTTTGTCTTAGCCCATAGATCAAGTGGAGCTTATGGAAGATTGATCAATTTCAGTTAATGTTAAAAATTAGTTCAAGACCGTTTTGGAGAAAAATAGTCCTTTTCTGCTATTTCCTGGTAATGCCCTGAAATCTGAGCAGCAATCTTTCTCTCTCCCTTCTACTACTTGGCTTTGTGAGAAATTCCCCTAATGGGTGAGATTTGGCATTGTCACCCTTGAAATTAAATGCTGGTGTTTAAAACTTCATTTTTATAAGAAGAACTTGACATTCATAATTTTTATATCTTTGATTAAATAACTAAAAATACATTACGATTGGGTTAATAATTACTCTAGATATGTTCAGATTTTTGACCATTCCACTGCATTATTATGGCACAGAAGCAAAATTTCACTCATATATTTGACTTAAATGGCAGTCTTTAGGGATTTGAATCAGAAATTATAAGTTCTACTGCAATTTACATGTTAAGTTCTGTAACCCCGTGATAGTTCAACCATTTGTTAAAAAAAACAGTAGGTGGCCTGTGGTCTGATTTTCAATGAATAATTTTATTTTACATCCAGCACAAGGTCCAGCTGAATGTTTCATTACATTAAAATTTCACCAAGTGACATAAACCTTGTAATTAAAAAAGCGTTAACATTTTATAGAGTGCCCAGATAATTTTTGAAAACATTGATATATTCCTTCAAGATGTGGCTGGGCCAGAACTACAGAAATTTTGTCACGTCACATCCTTAGACATGGTTTCATTTAAATTATTTAAGCTGTGAATTTTTCTTTCCTTTCCCAATGAGGAACCTTAAGGAATTCAATGGAAATGAGGAATTACGTGATTACTTAGCACCTGACTTTTGGAACATACTCCAAAATCATTTAAACATGGCTTTATGTTTCTGCATTGCAATTCATTTCTTTTGGATTTTTAAAATTATTTTAAAATGGCTCACAGTTTATTACCGTTGCCTTGTTCATCTCACGTTTGTTTAATTAGTAGTGCTTTTCTGGCATGTCTTAATAAAGGGTAGAAAACAGCATTATCATAGCAGTTATCTGTCTCCTGCAAGGAGTCCCAGAATTACCCATGCCATCCACATCCCAAAATACCCATCTTGCCCACGGGCACCCGTAGGGTCTGCACTGTGCTGACATTATTCTTAGACACTGCCTGGGACTTCCAGGAATGGTGTCCCAGCAACGACCAATCAGTATCCACCTATGATCCAGCGCCACCGTACACATTTGGCGAGGGACGACGACTTCTGGGAAACATTGAAAAAAATACCTTACCGTCTGTTCAAAGCAGAGGGAGAATGAAAGAGATAGCTGACAATGCCACCTAGCCATTCACAGGTGGGGAGAGCTCCTGAGAAGTATTGTGCAAGTGCAGAAACACTGCCTGTCAGATGGAATGGTCCTTCTTTGTGGGCCTGCAAAAATCCTCCAGTCCCCATCTTTGGGGAGTAGACAGAAGGGTGTTTTCCTGTGAGAAGACATCTAGACCTTTGGTGTTCTTGTAGCATTCTTTGGATGTTGTTGGCTTTCTTGCTTTGTATTTGTGTATGTGTGGGTGTAGTGAGAAGGAATTTTTTTCCCTTACCACAATCTGAATTGTTAGTACATGTGGCCTGGGGCTTTTAAAAGGAAAAAAACAGATGTATGCATTTAAATCCATAGACAAACGCTTGGCGAAGCCTGTAGCTCTGACTCTGCGTGGTCCTGTTGCCCTGAACAGGCTCCGTTTCTCTAGCGCATGGTTGAACCTCAGTGTGTAGACCTATTCCTGTGCCTGTCAGTCTCTCTGTGTCTCTTTTCCCAGGTGCCATCTTCTGACTGCCAGTGAAGTGCCACTAATTGGGCTGTGAGTTCCAAAGGAAGGAGGAACAGGTTAGAGACCCGTGGATCTCCACCCCAGTAGAAACAGAATGAGCCACGTCTTTTAATCCCCACAAGAGACAGATCAACGGAAAACAATGCGAGCTGCACTGACTGAGATCTGTGACTGTCTCTTTTACCAAAAGGTAAATGAACAAAAGTGATATCACCAAGTGGCAAGAAAGAAAATAAGAGAAAAAAAGATGAGATCTGCTGTGCTCCTTCCTAGCTGCAGACACTCCTTTTAGACTTCTCTCCTATTTCTTTAAGATATTTGGTGATGAACCCACGAATCTTTTGTGAAAGACATTTTTCTGATTGGGTTCTACCAATTAGGGAAAAAAAAGCGTGGAATATTAATATACAGCAGGCAGTTCATACGGTTCTTTGAAATGCCAGTCTCAAGAATATGGGGCTTCGTGAAATACCTCAAACATAAAAGTTTTTGGTTTTTTTTTAGTAGTAAGAATGAATAAAGGGAAACCTCCAGGTAAGGTTTGAATCTAAAATTTCAGGGCAAAGTGTCAAAGCTCACAAGAGGCAAGGAAAAGTTGTCCCCCAAAGCAGCGATCATGGCCACAACTTGAACCAGCCCACGAGAACAGCTGTCGATGTTTAGACAAGAAAAGTGGGAAGGGGAGCCTCTGTGGTTTCCTCCTATTGAGGTAAAAACCCAGGATGAGTCACGATTTCAGAGGAAATATCTCTAATGGAGGGCGGCACAAGATGCCACATTGTGCAATGGTCCTGTGCTGTCTTAACTTGTAGTTTTCACAACTGAGGTGGGTAAGTGGGCATAAGAACTTCATGCACGCTCATCACTTTCATGTTGGAGCGGTTTTTAATACATTTCTCTTTTTTAAAAATTTTTCACAACTGGAAGTCTTCTCTATTTGAAAACTATGTTTCTTCTTTTTCTTTTTCTCTCCGTGTCTTTTGGGTGGATTCGGTCCCCTCTAGGGAAAAACTATAGACTTGAGTCCCAGGAAGAGGAAGGAGGAGCCCATGCTGCCATCTGAAAACCATCCAACAGGTTTCCAGGAGCCGGCGCCGGGCTCCTGAGAAGATGCCCAGTGGGCCCTGAGCTCGTCTCCGTTTGCTGTGGGGATGGTTCTGTCCCTTGAGGAGCCTTCACGGACACAAGAAGCTTAAACTTTTTGACATAATGCGATCAAGGAAAATTTTTCTTAACGTTATCAAGAGAATAAGATCTATAAATACACTGATACAAGGTCGGTCCCCCCAAGAATTCGAACCCATTTTCTGTGAAGCCTTTGGGGCTGTGTAAGTCCAGCGACCGTGCGCTTTTCTTACTGAGCGCTGTTGTCGGCATGAGTAACAGATCCCGCCCAGAGAGAGGAAATACCCAGGAAAGATGGCAAAATGCTAATTTTAGCACTTAAAGATTAGTTGATTGGAGAATATTTTATGAAATTGTTCTTGATTAGTCACTTTGTGATTTAAAAAAATGGTTGGCCAATAAGAAATAATGAATGACGATAACACTTGAGACTCCTATATGTCTATTAAAAGTAGACTCGGTTTATGCCTTGGGGTGTTTCTGGTGAGAATTTTCCGCTAGCCCTGAAAAAGTTACTCTCTTCCGCATTTCCCTATGTTCCCTCCCTCTGACACTTTTTTCCTCCTACATAAAACTAAACAAAGCTAAGAGGCGACAAACACAAATAATCTTTCCTTATGGAGACATTTCAGTGGTCGATTAAATTTGAGAAAAAGCTCAAAAAACGTTTACATCTTGTCCGATCTATTTTCCTAGTTCAGAATATTCAAAATATCCAGCTCTAGTGGTTAAAAGTCCCAAATAAACAATACATGACCATCATACACACCTGAGAGACTTTTTACATGAGTCACTATGCTAAGTGTCTGAAGCTGATGCAGCTTCCACAGAAAGGACAAGTGCACAACCAAAAGTAAAAACAAATTAATTTAAAAATATATTGGCATCTGTACTGGACTATATATTCTTTCTGTTTCATCTGTATTTACATAGAGCATGTGCTGAATCCTGAAGGCTTATGCAAGTTATGTTAAATGCTGGCTTAGAGGGAGAAATAACCCCTAAAAATGGTGAATAAACTGTGAGACAGTCTCCGCAGATCCCAGCCTGGATGGCGTGCCTCTGTGTCCAAGAGAGATTTCTGTTCAATTTGGCTGAATAGTTTCTAATAAAAATGCTTCCTTAGTTCCATTGTGTATCTTTTCTAGGAAAGAAAAAAAAAATACCCTTTATAGCAAAAGAGGTTTATCTCACGGTGTTTTGAAACAGTTTTGGTCACGTAGTTTTCTCTAAGACTGTCTCCCCCTCCCCAACCCCCATTCAATTTTCCCCGAGGCTAACAATTTTATATCCAAAGTAAATCTAGCTAAAATTAAGAAACAGAGCATACAGCTGCCCTTACTCGTGGCCCACAGATGTTACCAAAATCTGATTAAAAAGCCCTTAATCTCCTGCTGTACCTTTTCATTAGTGTAATAATCATTTTTGCCAAATATCTAGCAGAAGAGGGGAAAACGGAGAGAGAGAAGAGGTTTTGATCATCAGGATGGCTGCGAATGTGCGTGGACCTAGCGGGGAGAATGAGGAGTTGAGGTAATCCATGTGCTGAAATATTTTTGCTTCTTTTTCTAGAAAATGTGCAATTTGGTCAGGCAGAAAAAATTGAACAGAGCCTTCCAAGCAATAAATCACTGGATTGCTGGTGACATTCATACAATGCGGATATAGTGTTAACTGTACGAGTCAGACAGCCCCTCCTGCACCCAGCCTGTCCCTAGGAGGTGACCTTGTGACGGTGCAGTAATCAATCATCCTGGCGTAGGACACACTGTTTTTGTTTAATATTACACTATTGGAATATATAGTAAACAAAGTGTAAAGGAAATTTGGAGAGCGAGCACTATATAAGGAATTCTGTAATATGTCTGCTGCCTGCGGAGAATCACCCTACTCCTTGCAGCCTGTGAACATCGAGTTTACCAACTTCACGGCGTTCCACACCAGCCTATCTGCATCTCCAAGCTGGCTTTGCTGGGACGGAGCACTGAGCACAGAGACAGCAGTTAAAATTTTAAGGGAAATAAAACCAGAAGTTTGTAGAGACTGGAGACATAATTTACAGCTCACCACTGGGAGAGACTTTTGAGGCTCACCTCTTTGTCTTGTTTTGGTTTTGTTTTTCCTTTCACACTTCCCCCAGTATTTTTCTGACCGAAATACTTGGAAAGAATGGAATCTGATTTCAGAAACACAAATTCGGGCACACATCTTGACAAGTCCACAT
Source organism: Equus quagga (assembly GCF_021613505.1). Classification (NCBI taxonomy): domain Eukaryota; kingdom Metazoa; phylum Chordata; class Mammalia; order Perissodactyla; family Equidae; genus Equus; species Equus quagga. The sequence goes on along the minus strand of NC_060268.1, from coordinate 180,556,208 downwards.
TCCCCAGAATATTCTGGAAGGGAAGTGAACCAGAAACTGTGGCATAGTATTTTGGGTGTTAACGCAGGCCAGCTCCTCCTGGCCTCATGCATTCCCTTCCAAGAATCTATTGTCTTTAAAGTGAGTTACATGCACATAAAGTGGGAATAAAAAATTGGGAACACGGGGCCTCATTAAGCGGCTGGTTGTTATTCTCAGTGTGGGCCAGTTTGGGGCCAGGCTGATCCCCACCATTCATTGCTACTGACGAGATCGAATTTTATTGAGGAGATTTTCAAAGAGAAAGAGGTTTAAATAAATTAATCACGACAAGCAAAAAGACCCTCTTTTTTTCTCAGCCATTCAGCATTTCCTCCAGGTGGTGAGCCCTTTTGGACAGGATGTTGCGAAGCGTATTTTGATTCTATTTGTTAAGAAAGCACCAACACGCCTTCCTTAAAAAGTGGTGGAATTGGATTTGTTTGGGATGTAGCATCATCGGTGGGGATTTTGGGCCTGAGTGAAGGGGAGAATTGGACTCCAAACACACGTAAGTGCAGAACTTTTCACAGCCCATTGAAGTGGCACGTTTTAGTTCACTTCACATCCAAACATTTTCTCCCCAACATATTGGAGTTTTCCCTGATTCTCATGGAAGATCAGCAAGTCAGAAACAGTCAGTTGATTTTCACAATGTGAGTTCTGGGGCCTCTAAATGAGCGTGATAATCATACAATCCGAAGGAAAACAATGGTAGAGTATTTAAAATCAATGTTGTGAAATGTATTCAGAAAGATCGACAGCCGCACATTTCCCATGTGGGCACAGAGCTCATTTCAATCACTGGAAATGAGGTTCCAGGATGACACATCCAAGTTTCTCTTGGAGTGCTCTGTGAGCAGCAGCATCAGTCTTGGTGGGAGTGTGGGGGTCAGCAAAGCCCCTTCTTGCACAAGATGTGGGATGGTGGGAGAGGCGATACTGGGGAGATGCTGGTTCTGATGAAAACCTCAGGATGGCTAGACAATGGTAAGAAAAGTCTGGAATGGAGGGGATATCAGAGGCCGCACATGTCCAAGTAAAAGATCTTGTCCCTTGCACAAGATTGGCTTGGTGAGGACAACGGAGGTCCCAAATTGACTTATGCAAGTTGAAGTGGTTTGGTCAGCCTTTGACAGCAAGGCGGTTAGGATTGTGTGGTGTGTGTATTAGTAGAAAGCTTTTATATAGCCAGAAGCAAACTTCACTTCATTTTTATATCAAACATCCTTAAAAGAGGCAGCACACAACAGATTTGTCAGTGGGAGGGAGGGATGGAGGAACATGGCAACACGGATAAACGACGCCTTGTCTGGGACCAAAATGGCCTCTGGGAAGCAAGGACAGAGACTGGGGAGCAGAAGGAAAATCTGTGAGGCACAAAGGCACACACAGGCATGCACACACACTCACACACGTACACCCACCCCTCGCCCCCCGTACATTCACACACACACGGCCGACTCTACCTGGAGTCAAGTGTCTAGAGCACAGCCTGGGCACCTCTCTGCAGCCTGTGCCAGGTGCAGGAGGAGCTGAAGCCTGCCTCTGCTGGGCCAGCAGAAGGCATCTGAGGCATGAATGATCCCTCCTTTTGCTTCTTTTGAAACAATCCAGAAGCCCCAGTCGCAATGCTGTGTGTGGCTTTGTTAATCCAAAACATTAAAAAAAATCGGTGGTCAGTAAACATGGGACCTTCCAAACCATCTTTGAGGAAAGACATTGTAGCCCCTGAAATGGCACCCACTTTTAAGTAGCAAAACCTCTTGAAAAGCTCTATCACTTGGAATCAGCAATATTTATTTCTTTTCCTTGTTGAAATACGTGTTGCTGTGTGCTCAGTATTCGAAGCAGAAAGATTTTTATTGCCACTCTCTGACGAATCTTCCTCCGTTATGAGCTATATGGTTATTTTAAACATGTTGTCCTTCCTGCCCTTTGCACTTTTTCTTGTCGTTGCTAACACTTCCTGGGGCAGAGGTTGTTCGAGATGTCATGCCTCCATATACAATTCTCTTCTTGAAGAAATACTACTGTTGCCCCCAGCAGGGGCGAATCGAGAGCAAGTGGTCTTAATGTGCAGCAAGAAATCTACAGACAACTGAATCCAATTTGCATAGCTTTAGCTGTGCTAAAATTCTAGTCTCCGAAGGATAAATGCAAAAAAATGCAGTCTATCTTTGAGTGTTTAATTATCTGACTTTTAGCTAGCTAAGTTATAATTGCTACAATGAGCATTTAAAATATTTTGGGCAAAAGCAGTGAGCATTTTTCAAATTACTGATAAGAAAATTATTTGAGCGAATTAAACAAAAACATGGAAAAAATAAGACCATAGGAATTCATTTTCTGGGATGGTTAAAATGAGAGGTGACATAAATTATTAGCATCTTGTGATTCCATTTAATCCACTAACGTTCCCAGAAGTCCCATCTTTAATATAAATATGTTTACGTAGTTTTTAGAAACCGAAAGAAAAGTGTGAGACAGAATATCATCTCCTCTCCTTAAAGATGCTACGCATTTATTTTATAGTTAAAACTGTACAATATTCATTTGGAGGGCTAATCTTATATTTAAAAAAGAAAATCAAAATCTAAGATTCATTGTTTGGTCTTGAAATTCCTCACAAACAATAGAAATGGAGCGTCTATAAAAAATGTCTTGTTTTCAACCTTAAGGAGAGAAATGAATGTTATTCTGAAAATTTCTTTTCCTTTAAAAGTGTTGAAGGACTGGGCTCGTGTACTATGAGACTCCAGCAGCAATTTATTGATTTGAGATCATAGTAATGTGCACTTTAGAATCTTACCTCCGAAACCCTCAAACATAAAATATTTCAAACAAAATATCAAGAAGAGAAATACTATTCAGAGCCATTTGAATGTGAATTTGTTCCCGGATTCACTTTTGGGGGTGTGCGTTCTAAATATCTCTTACAAATGTTTGTTCAAGGAAAATAAGTCAGACTTTGGCCAATTATGTTTCAAAGGATGCACACAAATTAGGGACTCCATAGAATTAGGAAATAGCTGTTAGTCTTAGGTACCTGGAAAGAAAACAGGACAAAATGTTCAGAGGGTTTTATCTTTTGTTTCATCAACTGCTATTGTCAAGCCTGCTATTATGCACCTTTAGAAAGCAAAAGAGCTGCAGAATTATTTGTTTTGTATTAGGAAATACATTGATAAGCTTTATCAGGTATCCACATTTTCAGTAGTTTTTCTAAATGTCAAAGACGTGCCTTTTGCATTAAATAAAACCAAGATGAGAGAGAGAGAAGTCTGCTGACAGGTTACCTGGAATTCAACACATCAATACTATCAGAGCCGTATGGGTTCCTTCGCAGAATCACATTACATACCAATTGCAAAGCCTCAAATCTTTGGGGAATGTTCATTTTTGCTCCAGTGCCGTCACCGAGTCCCACCTCCCGTAACAGTAATGGGTGTCAGGTAGAGTTTGGACCAGACAGGATTAAGCTATCACCCCCCCTGCTGTGTGTTAATTTATTGTTTCAGACATTTTCATATCTGATTCATTTTCACCCACTCCACTGCGGTTGCACAAAGTTCTCAGTCTCCGCCAGTCCAAGTAGCCCTGGAGTGAGAATACCTGGTGCCGTGAAATGGCTTTCTTCGCAGCACACAGCGCAGGTACGACCCTCAGAGAGCGCAGCTGTGCTTACCCCCAGAGCAGGGAATAGGAGTCGCTCCCCGGGCACACGGCGATCGAGGCAATAAGCTTAGGTGTGATACAAAAGCCAAAATATGGGCTTTTTAGTAAACAAGAAAGGAAATTGTGATGCTGCCGGAGATCCCAGTGCTAGACGTCTTTAGGAAATGGTGTTATTTCCTCAAGAAAATACAGGGTCACAGCTGCTTGAAATTTACATCAAAAATATCTTCTCCCTGGTTTTGTTTAGCGATTATGTAGAACCTGCTGGAGACGTTCGTTTCTGTTTGTCAATGGGGTGCGTCGGGTTCCCCCTCTCCAGCTTTGCCCCAGGCTCAGCCAGCTGTGTTGCTGGAGTGGAGGCAGAGTCAGACATCCAAGCAGTCCAGAGGAAGGACTTGGGGAGGAGACAGGGCTGTGTTTTGTTATTCCGTTCCTCTCAAAAATTCTCTAGGCTGATTTTTAAAAAATGACTTAATTCGGACAGTTAAGTGGGGCAAGCAAGGAAAAGATGTTTGCAAACTCGAGAGGTGGTGGAACCCGAGCCTCTAAACCGGGAAGCATCAGAGAGCCATTTGTGTCTTGACGATAACGGGCCGTGCTGTCTGTCAGCCTGCGTTTGCACGCATCTTCCCAGGGAAAAAGCAAGTTTCTGATAAAAGCGCTGGTGAGGCTCCTGGGCGTGGGGAGAGGCCCCTGCCTGCCTGCCGCTCTGCAGAGGGAGGGCTAACAGCTTCTGAGAATAATCACAGAGGGATGTTTTTTCCGTCAGCGCAACTCCCCTTATATCCTGATCCTTACAACTCACCTGGGAGATCTAAGTTTAAAATCTAGCTCGGTTTTATATTGAAGGCTCCTATTTAAAAAGCTGACAGATAACTGGAGCAAATTTTTACTCGTTTTCCTTCAATGAACAAACAGAGACCCTCGTTGTTCCAGGTACAATGACGAACACATGACCAGTGAGCGTCTCTGGGCCTCTCTCTTGGGCGACTAGTTTTAAAAATCAGGCCATGACTTTTATTAGCATTACATGCCTCGCTTGCCATTTGAGAAATAATTGCAGAGTCACACGTTGTCAGGAACACAGACCAAAAAGCATTGTCTCACATTGACAGGAAAAAGAAAAAGATCCCAGAGCCCCAGCTTTGGTGGTTGCTGTTAAAATTAAAATGCTACTGTGAACATATTGAATAGGCGGGGACTACTAAAAGCCCATGGGGTGGATGTACAGAAGTGCACATACAGGGAGAAAATACATATAACCCGCATCCGAGATAAATTAGGTCCCATATAAAGCAAGCTTTTAAAAAGTAATCAATTAGTGAAGAATGAAATGCAATTAATATAGGGACACACATCCTTCTTCAGATGAGCTGTGGAAATGCCTGCACGTGTTGGACCCGGCCAGGGTATATTCTCCATTCGACTTTATTGAATTTCTACTAAGACGGCAGACTAAAGTGATTTTTAACACTTATCAATTGGATTTATGATTTCTGTGTCATCCACCCTGTTTCTGACATTAGGAAATGTTCAACATGAGGGAATCATTCAATGACTTTTTTTAACTACACTATAAAACATTTTAGTCTCCTCTCTTGCTGAAATCCATAAATGGCTAATTTAATCTCATAGTCATACAATTGGAATCCGTGAGTTTCATCTGCTAATTATTTGGCACCGTTTTGATGTTTTAAATCATTATGATCTATCGTGTGATGAGGACCGCTGCCTCAATCGTGGAGATAAACTCTGGCCTGTGGCCCTGGGCTTGTCCTGGCTTTTTCAGTAAAAACATAAAATCTTTGCCTTGGGAACTGCAGTGTGGATGAGGCTGTGTTTCCAGAACACTCTGCGTCTGCATCTGAGAGGATTCTGCAGGCTCCCCCGTGCGCCCTGCCACAGCGGACAGCAGACTCCTCTGGGGCTGAGAAACCAAGAGTACACCCATCATTCATGAGTGTTTGGGAACTAATTGTAAAGCATTTCTGAAATTTACAAAAAGGCAACTCATGTTTAAAGAGCTTTAAAGAAAATCTTTAAAACCAGTTTTTCTTTTTTTTGTTTTTCTGTTGAAACTTTCAATAATAATCTCTCTCTTTTTTTTAGAGCTGGAATAAAGGAGTCAAAAATAGCTCACTTCTATTTTTTATTTTATTATTATTATTTTTTACCTGTGTTTTTTAGTCTGGGAGCCCTCACTTTTCAAAGGTGATACCAGTTCAATTTTAGCATTTGTGAAAAAGATGGCTGTGTTTATTTGTGGGCTTTTTGAAGGCAGATGGATCGTATGACTTGGGAGAGGAGGAGAAAGAGCTGGATATTCGTGCATGTGGAAATCCATCTTTCTCACCCTCTCTCTCCCTCCTTCACTCTCTGGCTAATTAACAGCACGCCTGTTAGCTGGCTATATTTTATCTGCGACTTAGGGGCTTGCTGCGGTTTTCTGGGAGGTTGCTGCTGATTGAGCCGAACGTCTGTGTGTCTGGTTACAAGGAAACGGCTCGGCACAGCGGGGACAGCCTGTTGTACCTCGTGTATCGACTGTGCATTGGCCCTGGATGTTTCATTTCATATATCATTCCCAACTTGCAGCGCTGTTTCCTGAAGTCAAATAACCCTCTCCTTCACTCCCATTACCACAAATCATTTTGTAATCCAACTCCCCGAGTAGTGTTAGGACACGAGCAGAGCGATAGAAGTCACAGTGGTGGTGGAGTTACTGGGACGACCAGCTCTGGAGTCAGAGAAATGGTTCGGCTCCCTACCTGGCCGAGACATGGTCACCACAGGCCGCCTAGATTGGGATGTCTTTTTAATTTTTCATCTCCACGTGATGGGGGAGGGAGAGAGAGTGAGGGAGCTCAGGGTGACTTCTCACCCTCCAGCTCTCTGTTGTGGGGGCTCATCCTGCAGGGGAGCTCTATGCCTGTTTGGGTCTCAATCCTAGCAACGAAGGTCAGACCACGGAGAGGCACTGTGGGGTCACGACCACCTCAACAGACCCCTCCCACAGGGCCTGCTGCTGCCACTAACTCGTCCTTGGCAAGTTGTTACCACCAGGGCAGTGGGGCTGCGAGAGCTGTGGCACCCGGGGCCCAGGAGAGGGTTTGTCAGGGGACTTTGAGAAGCCAGCCACTGTCCGCCGTCTTGGAGGCTGTAGATGAGTTCCCTGTGGGGTCATTGCCCAGGGGCCAGGCATCCCCACCTGTGCGGAGCCAGAGAGGCTCTGGGGAGGGTTCGTTTCTCTGTTTCCATATTTATTTTTAATGTTCTGAACATAAGCTTTTAAAAGAAGTGTTGGAAGAAAGACATAGCAGAGTAGAAAGTGTGAGCCTTACTCCCTCCCATCAAATAACTTTATTCACACAAACGTCTGTTAATTCATAAAGTCTCCCCCACACATACTAGGGGATCCGTGGTGTTTGAGGACCTTAAACACAAAGTGTTGTACTAACCCAAGTAAACTGAGTGCAAAAGTTATTCATACAAAGTTACCAGTTTCTGTGCAATAAAAGGAAAGAAAGAAAAATAAATTAACTAACATTTGAAACTGAGTTTTCCTCCCACTTGTGCCATCAACTGGTATGGGGCCAGGGAAATGGGGCAGCTCCTCTTGAAAATGACAGTGTTGGTGATGGCCATGGGCCCGTCTCCAACATGCTCCGGCTCATACAGCTTGGAAGGCTGATTCTTCCTTGCTTTCAATCCCAGTCTCAACCGGAGCGTTAGTGAGCTGGGACTGACAGAGGATTTACACTACCAGCCTGTCTCTGTTTCCAGAATCTTCTTATAGTGATAAAGACCATGCCTCTGTTTGTTTTTCAGTGCATCAAAGCAGCCTTCCTTTTATAATAAGCCTTCCTCCTATTGTGAGGTGACAATAAGATAAGTGGCCGTCGCCATAATCTATTTTGTGAGTCACTGCAGGAACCCTTTCTCTCCCTGCTTCCGTGGAGTTTGCCACCAGAGGGGAAGAAAAACGACTCTTCAGGGGAATCGTTTGATCCTAAATATGACACTCTGCACTTGGCACAGCAAGCACAACTCATCATGGCCTCACTACACCACAAAGACAGGCATACAAAGCTGCGCTTGCCCTTTCTCAGGAGAAACTGAGGCCCAGAGAGGTGATGTGTGCCACTCCAGAGCCAAGGAAAACCAGGCATGCCGTCCAGAGAGAGCCAGGACGCCAGGCAGTCGCCAGCTCTAGGAGTTGTGCTTCTCCTGCAACTCGTCAGCCTCACGTGGTGGTGACAAGGCCCTTCAATAACGCGTCAGGTTCACAGAGCCCGTGCCTGCTGCCAGGGCCCCATCGAGCTTTCTCCCACCCGCACCAGCACTCACCTCCCCATCGCACCTCAGACCTCACTAAGGAACCTGAGAGAGTGCCCCTCTTCAGTGCAAACCAGGGCTCTGGATCTCAGCTCTCGTCCTGCTTCCTGAAAGAGGAAATTGTTGGGTGTATGCTTTATCTTTTTTCTTTTCTTGCTTTCTTTTTCTTTTTTTTTTAAAGATTTTATTTTCTCCTTTTTCTCCCCAAAGCCCCCGGTACATAGTTGTATATTCTTCATTGTGGGTCCTTCTAGTTGTGGTATGTGGGGCGCTGCCTCAGCGTGGTTTGATGAGCAGTGCCATGTCCACGCCCAGGATTCGAACCAACGAAACACTGGGCCGCCTGCAGCGGAGCGCGCAAACTTAACCACTCGGCCACGGGGCCAGCCCCTCTTGCTTTCTTTTTTTGATCCTAAGGTATACTCTCCTTATTTAGACAAGAAAAACACATTTATGTGTACTGATATTTTCCAAGAAAGTAAATGCAATTTGCCTTGAACTAGTGTCAAAATTATCAATGTAGGTAAATACAGAATGTTTTTGGTCGTTGCCTTTGTTCTCTCTCTTTTTAAAATTAGGACAATTTTTTAAGAGCAGTTTTAGATTCACAACAAAATTGAAGGGGAGGCACAGAGTTTTAAGCTTGCTCTCTGTCTTTTCATGACTTGAGAGCTCATTTCTCTTTAGCACTGAATACTATTCCATGGTCTGGACGGACCACGGTTTATTTATCCATTCAGCTATTGAAGGGCATCTTGGTTTCTTCCAAGTTCGGGCAATTATGAATAAAGTTGCAATAAACATGTGTATGCAGGTTTTTATGTGGACGTAGTTTTCATCTCCTTTGGATAAATACCAAGAGTGCGATTGCTTTGACTTTTGAGTCTAGATTTTCTTGGTTAAGGAGAAATTAACTACAGTCAGCTGAATAATGGTCCCCTGAATATGTCCATGTCCTAATCCTTGGAAACTACAAATGTTACCTTACGTGCCAAAAGGGACTTTGCAGATATGAGTAAGTTATGTCTCTTGAGATGGGGAGATTATCCTTGATTCTCTGGGGGTCAATCGCAAGGGTCAGCTAAAGAGGGGAGCAGGAGGAATGAGTTACTAGTAGGAGAGGCGACAAGAGAAGCAAGAGGTTAGAGTGATTCAGGGAGGGGGCAGGAGCCAAGGAACGCAGACACCTCTAGAAGCTGGAAAAGGCAGGGAATGGAGTCTCCAGGAAGCCTCCAGGAGGAGTGAAGCCCTGATTTTAGATTTCTGACCCCAGAACTGGAAGAGGATAACTTTGTTGCTTCAAGTGACTAAGCTTGCAGTAATTTGTTACAGCAGCAACAGAAAACTAAGACCTTGCATAGCATGCTTCCTCCTGGGAACGCTGAGTCTTTTGCTCTCAAGGGAACTCCAGCCCATCTTAACTGGACTCTGTTTAATGATCTTCCTTTGACTCTAGCAAAACTTGTGTGGTGTGTTGGGACAAGGGAGAGCTAACTTTCATCTCCGTGGAAGGTGTGAGCCAATCCAAATTGTTTTTGAGGTTCAGAAGAGTAGGTTTGCTAGTCCTGATGTTTGAAAAATGTGAGTACCTTTGTACTCACTGATTGGCTGCCCGCTTAGTATTTCTGACAGTGCTAAATCCCAGGGAGGTCTCATGAGAGAGGCTGATCATGTGAGAGGGTCCAACTAATGATATTTGGACAAATTCCGGGTAAGCAACCGAGTTTTAGATGCTCTTCCAACCCAAATGTGGGAGCCGTGTGAAATTTACACATCATTCCTTAGTGGTCTGCGGGTTCGGCAGGAGTTGTGAAACGGGAACCAGAAGAGGCTTGGAGAGCAACCCAGTCATGACCCTGGGGCAGGGGAAATTGCTTAAAACCCCATCGTAAATATATCCTGCCCCTCGGATGCAGAGCCTTGCAAAGAGAACAGCGTTGAGCTGCTGGAGTGAAAGCCTGGAGCAGTTTCGTGTGGTTTTCAGCAAAGCTCTGCCTGCTTTGATTGCGCCAGCCAAGCAGGTGACCACCTTGCCCGAAATAAGTCTCGCAGCAGCCCCTCACAGCTGAACCTCCCCCAAATAAACATTATGGAGAGTCACTAAATTTCCCACTAAATTCTAAGCCCTTCCCTACTTTTAATAATCTACTTCCTGATTTCTAGGCTTCCTTACCATTTGCTAAATGGATCTTCTCATGAGATTTTCCAACCAAAGAGGTCTGGAAAAGCCTCCTAAATTGTGTGAGGTTCACACCTTTCTTATGAGCATATTCTATCCCTTCAACCTTTCTGAACTGAGCCTGCTCCCTTCTGCTGAAGGGAATGGAGCATCTTGAGGATGCTACAGTGTTGGTAACATGCATCATTTTTGTCCCCTGCTCTTATATTTTGGGCTTACTAATACAGCTGGTATGTACATCCTTTATATTTTTAAAATTTTTGATAAGCTGGTTAGATTTAATAGTAAATAAAACACTAAGTAATGTAATAGTAATTCAAACACTAACTAAGCTTATTTATGGGATGTGCCTTATGAAATCACACACACACACACACACACACACACACACACACACAGATGTTTCCATGGAATCACAAATAAGGCGAAATGGCTTCAATTTACCTTTGAAACCACATCTTTGACTCCGAAGAAATTGTATGAAGCATTGTAGGAAAAAAACTCAGAAGGAAAATGTGCTAAAAGTGAAAACTCAATTTTGATAGATGTAGCTCCATTTTGCACTATTCTAGCTATTGGAAACGGTTTGAGAATGGTCAGGTCATCCCTGTGCTATTGAGATTTGCCATCAAAAGAACAGGAAAGAGGATCAAACTCTGACTATAATTCTGAATCGTCCATGAAATACTCGCTGCCAATTTAGCGTGACATAAAAGCCTGAACTAATTGACATGAAGTTAGATAATAGGGACGCTCTGGGCTTTCGATAGGCTTTCCACAGAGCCATTTAAGAAGAACTGATCTCAGCTGTAACTCACCCAAAACTGGTTCTTTGCTCTTTGTGTTCTAACAGTCAAAGCACAGATTGAAATAAGGAGCCACATGGTGGACTGAGCAGAAACTTTCTATACCTTGGGGACTGCCATAAATGCCAGGAAATGACATAAGAAACTTTAAAATAATCAATGCACTAAAACAGTGGAAAAAGAACCGGGAAGGGTAGTGAATCAGAAATTTGTAGGAAGCTTTGAGAAATAGAAAGAGATGAGATACAAAATGAGGAAAGCCTCAGTCCACAGCCCTTGAGGCAAAGCCGGGAGACAGGAGACCCTGGAACCTGGAGGCTCAGCTGCATCCCCTGGAGCACCTGCGTTTGCAGAGCAGTGTCTGTAGGAGCTGGCCGACTGGAAGCCACCTCCCACTCAGGGCTGAGCGCTGGGCAGCATCAGCACCAGCCCAGGCTTGAGCCAGAGGGAGGAGATTGGAGCCAGGGGAGGCGTAGGGTCCCAGGAGGGATGAGGAGCCCTGCTGTCAACCACAAAAGAGCAGAAGGGGAACAGAGGAAAGCCATTTAACAAAGACGTGATGGGAAAATGCTTTCCAGAATTGACTAAATACCTGAGTCTTCAGATGGAAAGACTGAGTGCGGAGCGGGGCTAAGGGGAGACCTTAGCCTCGTTACTGGTGAATTTCTAAGCGCTGAGGGTAAAGAGGAACGATCAAGGACTTTCAGAGAAAGGAAAAAAGAAGCACAGCTACTTGCAAAGATTCAAGAATCATATTGGCTTGCATCTTCTCACCAGAAACACAGGCAGAAAACACTGGAACTTTGGATATTCCCAAAATTCTCAAGGAAAAGCATTCTGACCCCAGAATTGTATACTCTGCCAAATTGGCATCCAATACAAAAGCAAGATAAAAGTATGTTTATTCTTTGGGGACCCAGAAAGCTTACTTTTGCTAGACTGTCTCTGAGGCAATAACTAGAGAACGGTCTCCAGAAAGAGTCAGACTAAGCAGATGAGTTTAGTTATTGACTCTGCCTTTAACTGAACATGACCTTTTCTGCAGGCTCTTTAGTTCCTTGGAAACTCAGTTTTCTCAACTGTAAAATGGGGTAATAACAGCTTCATTTGCAAGGATACTATGAAGACTAGCAAAAATGAGCATAAGGCTGCCACAGTGACTCCCACACAACAGGTGGAGAATAAATCTTTCTGCAATGAATGAATAAGCTATTTTTTTTTCTAGCCTCCCCTGCATTGGCTAAGCTTAGATTCACTGATGCTCAGGATAGAATCCAAGCCAAGTTTTTGAAATTATCATTTCCAGGGAAAGCAGAGTTTTATGGGTGGAATTAAAACAATTCTATGTTTTCTAATTCTTAATCTTTCCACCAATATAAGTGGCTAAGACCTCCCCATCTCCCACACATGTATTCTATTCCTTTCTTTGCTGTGATTAGTCTGTGTGGTACATATTTGTCTGTAGTTTTCTATGCGGCAATGATACTAAACTCACATGTAGGAATAACTGAATTTGATACTCATAGAACCATTTTTACCTGGTAATCCTGATTCTTTGCAAAGCTTTTCACATCTGACCATGCCTTCAGAGGGATAGGCAAGCGGAGGGATGTTCTGTTCCATCACACTATATGTTTATTATAGAAAATATTCACTTCCTTTTCCAGACAACTCATTTGAAAATGACTAATGATGGAGTATATCTGAGAAAATTGACCTTCTAAATAGTTTTGTCATCCTAAAAATGATGGACATTTTACATACAGTTGACTAAAGTAGATAAAGATGAGCTCAAGAAACAGGTAACCTGAAATGACGTGAATTGTTTTTTTTCTGTGATGATGATGGTGGTGGTGGTGATAATGGTGATGGAGTTTCAAGAAAAATTTCAACTTCTATATTAAAATAAAAAATAAAAAATGGCACAGCCTCTGTCAAAAACAGCTTCAGTGGAAAACAATATGGCGGTTCCTCAAAACATGAAACATAGAATTACCATATGATCCAGCAATTTCACTTCTGGGTGTAAAGAATTCAATTAACCCCAAAGAATTAAAAGGTCTTGAACAGTATTTGTACAGCCATGTTCGGAACAACATTATTTGCAACAGCCCAAGGGTGGAAGCAACCCAAGTGTCCACTGACAGATGACTAGGTAAACAAAATGTGGTATTGCAACTAATGGAAATTTATTCAGCCTTAAATAGGAAGGAAATTCTGACATGCTACAACATAGATGATGACTGAGGACATTCTGTTAAGTGAAATAGGCCAGTCAACAAAGACAAATACTGCATGATTCTACTTATACTAGGTCCCTAGAGTAGTCAAATTCATAGGCACAGAAAGTAGAGTGGTGGCTGCAGGAGCTGGCTGGAGGGGGGAATGGGAAGTGAAGTTATTGTTTAATGGGGACAGAGTTTCAGTTTTGCAAGATGAAAAAAGTTCTGGCAATGGATGGTGGTGAATGCACAACGACGTGAATGTCATTAACGCTACTGAACTGTACATTCAAAAATGGTCAAAATGGTAAATTTTCTGTTATGTGTATGTTACCGCAATTTAAAATAATAAAAAAAAGAAAAACAAAACCCAATTGGGTTAGTTCAAAACCACTTCAGCTATGGGTCTTCACATACATATACATTTATTAGCACATATTTTATTACAGAAAATGTGGAAAAAATAAGTGGGAGAGATCTCTGATTGACAATCGAACACCCATACAATTGTGCTTGGGTCGTGTGGGAGATGCCCTCGGTACCCCACCCAGGGCCACTTTTCGGGCTATGAGTTCATTCCCCAGCTGCTGTGGGGTGGGCTGCTAACAGCTCACGGCTGCCCTTACCCCAGAGACCCGCTCTCAGCTGATGAGAGCCGGGCTGTGGAGGTTGTGCACGCTCCCGCCCCAGAGGCGGCCTGCAATCTCCAGGGAGGAGCACTGTTTTCACTCAAATTATGATGTTTATCCCTGTTTGAAGTAGCTCTAGAATAGATCATTCATTTTCAATGCTGTATATAACATTCTTTGGAGTGCATATATCCACGTTTATTTATCCATATCCTGTCAATGGACTTTTGAGTATTTTCAGGGTTTTTTTCATTTCCTATGATGAAAAAAGAAAACTGCTGTGAGCATTCTTGTAAAATGTGCAAGGATTTCACTAAGATGCATAGTTAGCACTACAAGTGCAGAACTGTAGGACGTGCAAATGTGTTAATTTGCCAGATACTGCCAAATTTTTCCCAAAGTGGTTGTACCACTTTACATTTCTGCTGGCAATATATAACATCTTTCATTGATCCACGTACTTCCCCAAACTTGGTGTTATCAGACTTCCGAATGTTTGCCAATTAAGTGGTAAACTGTATCTCCTTGTAGTCTCAACTATGTGGATTACTAATAAGACTGAGTCCCCTTCCGTGGACTTATTGTCATCCATATTTCTGCAAGTTGTCTGTTCCTGCCATTTGCCTAGCTATAATTTGCTCATATGTCAAAGCTGTGTAGTGTCCGTTGGATGACTCTAGCTTTAGTTTATTTATTTTTCAACACTTTAGAGTTCATAGTATCAGTATGCCACAATTTATTTCTGTATACTCCTTTGATTTTCACAAATGATGCTGCTACCAACATTTGTGTATGTGTGTTTTGGTGCACATGTGCAAGCATTTCTGTTGGGAATACACCAGAATGAAATTGTTGGGTCATAGCATACGTATATGTCAGTTAGTAGAGAGTGTCAAATAGTTTTTCAGAGAGACTGAATCAAGTTTCTCTCCTACCACTAACGTGATGGAGTTCCAGTTGCTCCAGATTCTCACCAACACTTGGGATGGTTGGTCTTTCTAATTTTAGCCATTTTGATGGATGTGCAAGTTACCTCCTAGGTTTTAATTTACATTTCTGTGATCACTAGTGAGAAAGAGAACCTTTTCCTACATGTATTGGCTACTTGGATGTACACTTTTGAAAAATACTTGTTTAAGGTTTTTGTTAATTTTTCTGTCTTTTCATTATTGATTCATAGGAATTCTTTATGTATTGTAGATCTGAAACCTCTGTCAGTTGTAAGTGCTGCAGATCTCTGTGGCTTGCTTTACTGCTCTCAATGCTGTTTTGATGCTCAAAATTCATCATTGTAATTAATCCCAATTTATCAATCTTTTTGTTTAGGTGGAGAGCTTTCTTTCTAATTCTGTTTAAGAAGTCTTTAGGCTAAATTCACTGAGATATTCTCTTGTGCTATTTTCTAGATGTTTATTGTTTTATCCTTTGTATTTGTGTCTACAACCTATTTGGGAGTTGGGTGTATGGGAGTTTATTATACACATTTCTCTAATTGTGTTTGGAAATATTCATGATAAAATTATAAAAAGAATTATATTTGCTTTGGCATTGCATAATCTTCTACCACACGTTTTTAAATAGTGAGTCTGTGTTGAATTTTTGTCAAATTTGTGTGCATCAAATGATATAATAATGATCTTAATGTTATAATCTACTTATGTGATGAATAATATTAAATTTTAAAAATTGTATTGTCCCTGCTTTTTTGAGCTCACCTATCTTAGTCATAATATAGTTTCTCTGTTACGAACTTGATGGGCTAATATTTTGTTTGGGTTTGTATACTTCTGCTCATGAGTGAGATTGACCTATGATTGTCTTTTTTGTACTGCTCTGGTCTAGGTAACTTTCAGTGACAAGCCTCTACTGGTCTCATAGAATGAGTCAAAGTGTGTTAACCCATTGTATTTCATAGAACAGTTCCTATAAAATTCAAATGATCTCGTCCTAGAAAGTTTGGTAAAATTCATGAGAAAACTACCTGGATCTAGTGTTTTCTTTTTTTTAGAATATTTAAAAACATTTATTTAATCATTAGAAGTAAAACAACTTTCTTTCTATTTATTCTTGAATCAGTTTTGGTTAGGTATTTTTTTCCCTAGAAATATTCCCGTTTTATCTGAGTTTTTGTTTAGTGTCATTATTTGTGTCTTTTTTTCTTGAAAAATATTGCCAGAGATTTGTCTATTTCATTTACTTTGCAAAAAACTGGCTTTGACAATCTTGTATCGTTTTTAGTCCTTTCTTCTACATGTTCCCAGTGTTTCCTCTTTGCTCGTGTAAGAATGTGGGTCTATGTAATTTCTTGTACTTACTGTTTTTTGTGCATCACCTAGGTTTTCATATGTAATATTTTCATTATCATTTCATTATAAATTTTAAGCATTTCTATTACAATTTCTTCTTTGATCAATGAGTCAATTAGAAGCATTTTTTAAATTTCCCAAACATAAGGTTTTTAGTCCTCTCTTTGGTTATTGGCATATAATTTCAATGCTTTGTGATCAGCATTTGTATGATCATTTGTATGAAACCCATTTTTAAGATTGTTGAAATCTGATTTATGTCCTAGTACATGGACAAGTTTTGTAAATGTTCTATTTGTGTTTGAGAAGATCTAATTTCCAGGTACAGGGTTCTATATATGATAATAATCAAAGCTATTAATTGTGATATTCAAGTCTTCTAATCTTTACTAATGTTTTGTCTATTTAACCCAGAAGTGTTAAAATCAAAGAGGAATGTTAAAATCTCTCACCATGGGAATGGATTTTTACATTTCTACTAGCAGAGCTATTGATAATTTATCTTGAATTTTGTGAGATTCCTTCATATTGTTCACAGGATTTTAGAATATTTATATCTTCCAGGAGAATTGAATCTTTATGTAGTGTATCTCTCTTTTCTCTCCCTAATAATGCTATTTATAGTAAGGTTTATTTTCTAGCTATATTTTTTCAACTTTTCCATATTCTTATGTCTTATATATATATATATATCTTGTAACAGCATCACTATCCAGATTTTTCAAAAATATGCTGTGAGGATCTCTGCATTTTAGTTGGGAATTTAGCCAAAGAACACTTTTGTGATTACTGATACACTTGAGTTGTTTATACCATTGCCGTTTTGCTTTCCATTTCTCTCATTCTAATGCTTCTTTTTCTTCTGTCTTGCTTTTAAAAAAATGGATTTAATTTTTGTTTGATTTTTTATTTATTTTTTTTACCCTATTTCCGTGCCTGTACTGGCTTTGTAGTTAGACGCTTTAATTTCTTTCTCTTCGTGGTTATTCTTGAAAATTTGTTATGTGTATTAAGCTTAAGAAAGTCTAATCTAATTTCTCAACTCTCTGTGGTACAATACAAGTATGTGAGAACAAACTTAAGGACCCCTCTGACTTATATATTGTCAGTTTGAAGTATTTTACTTCTGTCTTTGTTTAATCCCACAAATTATACATTCTAATGAGTGTTGTTTAGATTTTTCTTCTGTTTGCTCTTCATTCTTTCTTGCATCTCACACTTTACTTCTAGGACATTTTTCTTTCTACTTTATGTTTTAACCTGAAAATATGTTTATTTTATCCTCACTCTTGAAAGATAGTGTCTGTGGGTACGTGATTCCTGTTGACAGTCCTTTATTTTTAATTTTGCTTAGCACAGTCAAGATACTAGTCTACGGACTAGTGGCTTTCACTGTGGCTTTTGAGAAGTCTGCTGTCAGCCCAATGCAGTCATGTACTGCATAACAACATTTAGGTCGATGATGGATGGCATATATGATGGTGGTCCCATTAGATTAGTGCCATATAGCCTAGGTGTGTAGTAGGCTATACCGTCTAGGTTTGTGTAAGTGCACTCTATGATGTTCGCACAATGATGGAATCACCCAATGGTGCATTTCTCAGAAGGTGTCCCCATCGTTAAGTGACACATGACTTTAGTTGTCCCTTTGTAGGTAATCTGCTTTCTATCACCTATTGCTTGAAGAACTTCGCTTTGTTGAAATCTGATGCTCTTTCTTTGTTGACTCTCCCACATGGTGTCTCATTTTCTTGTATGTATGCAACATCTTTGACACTAAACTCATGTTTGATAGATGTTATTCATTGAAAATCCTGGCAGCCTAATTGAGAATATTTTTCTCCTTAGAAGATTTTCAGTTGATTTTGCTTGGGTTGGAAGCCAGGAGACACCACTGACATAGACCAATTTTACTCTGATTCTAGAGTCTGAGCTGGAATCTTTGTGTGTCAGTTTGAGCTCCTCTATCCGTGTCAGTGGACCACACTGACATTAGCATCCAAGGCCACTCCACTGGCCCCCACATGTACATTTCTGATCTGCTTTCCACATCCTACTCTCACTGGTCTGATTTCAGCTCACATTTTGGGGGCATTGGCTACTTTCTTTACTTTCTAGAAGCCCAGCAATTCATTTGCAGTTATATTTGATGGAGGCTCTGGCTAATTTGAGCAGAGGTCTCTTCTGTGTAATCTAGTCTGCCTTCCTGCCTAACAAGGAAGCCTTGATCATCCCCTTTGTGTGCTCACTTCTGTTCTAATCTGATGTAGTTTTACATACTGTGTGTGCAAGGTGGTTTTTGCATAGCCAAGAAACACCATCGCTAATTATTTGCTTATAAACTAAGAAAGAAGCAGAATAGTCAATCTCCTTTATATACTTTGAAATTTGGAAAACTTCTCCTGCTCCAATGAATTTTTCAAACTCTTGAGGCAGAGGCCTTATTTGATTCCTCTCTTCTAATGTCCATGGTGCCTTTGCAGAGGTTTTGGCCAGTGCTCAACAAATATTTGCTGTTTGGCTGAGTCCAAATATTCCTCTTTGTCTCCTAATCAGAATCTCTGATATATTTACTTTTGTTTGCCAAAGAAAAGCAGAAATTGAAAATTTCTAAATTATGCAGACTGGGGATTTTAATATGCACAGGAAAATTATGCTAGAATGAAAATCTGAATTTATGACATTAGAGGAAGAAGTTGTTTATTAAACTACATGAAATTTTTTTCTCCATTTTGTTAAATTTGGAAGGAATTCAATTCTGCCACTGGAAATTGTGGTTAAAATTGGCCCCACCCACTCCAGCTGCTCTACTGAACTTGAATAGATTCAAGGAGGGTATGGGGGACAGACTCGAAGGTGACTCCTGCCTCCTCGTGTTCACCCCCTTGTGGGATTCCCAGCCCTTGGGTTTGAGTGGGATCTGTGTATGCTTCTACTCCAAAGAGTACAGGAAAGGTGATGGAAAGTATGTGATCATATGTATGGGACTTCATTACATACAACTGTAACATCTGCTTTGCTGAGAGACTCTTTCTCTTGCTGGCTTTGAAGAAGCAAACTGCCATATTGTGAGGGCCATGTGGCATGGAGCTGAGAGCAGCTTCTGGTCAACATCCAGCAGGAAACTGAGGTCCTCAGTCCTTCAGCGAGAGGAAATGAATGCTGGTGGCAAGCATGTGAGATCAAACGTGGACCCTTCCCCAGCTGAGCCTCCAGATGAGACCCCAACCCTGGTCAACGCCTTGATGCAGCCCTGCAGAGGACACAGCTAAACTGTGCTTGTGGAAACTGTGAGATAATAAATGCACACTATGTTAAGCCACTAAGTTTGAAGTAATAGTGCTACACAGCAATAGATAAGTAACAAAGGATAACAGAAGGGCTTTTGAGAATCTCCTCTTCAAGATAATATTTTTCAAAGTGGAGTAGATATTAGAGGAAAAACAACAGCCCTTTCTTTATCTTTTGGCTGTAGACTCTTGATCAGAATTATGTGGCTATCAAGTTATAGAGAGACTCTTGGGGCACTCTTGGAGTGTGAGCTGTGGCTTTGGCAGAACACTGGATAGTGCACAGTGAGTTCTGCCATTTGTACCCAGAAAGCCTCATATTGCGCACAGTAGAAAAGCATAGCATTGAATGGATCCCCATTGTTGGGGAAGCCCGAGGATAGGCCATGACCTTCGAGTGCTTACGTAGTAGCTGAAATCGCAGTATCTCGTGCCCTAGCTCTATTAGAGGGAGTGAAACACCTGTCTAAATACTAGAGAGATAAGATCTTCCAAATAAAGATATTTGAAGATATCAGGCACAGAACACCTTTCCACCTGCTTGCCTAATATAATGTAGTCATTATGGCAATAAATGTTTCTAATAAAGTATGAAAATGGATTGTTTGCTTTGCTGCTTGTATGAACTCTCATTTCTCTTTTTATGATATTGAAGCTGACATTTGCTTACCCTTTATCAGTGGAATATTTAATCAAGTCCAATCTGTAAGAAGCAAGAGGAATTTTTATTTTATTTAAAACCCGTCCCCCATGTAAAAGGCCTGGGAAATAGGACAAGGCCCATGGAACAAGTGTCACGGTTAGAGTTACAAATGAGAATCTGGAGGGAGTCTTTGAAGGAAGGAGTGCCACCGCCATGTGGCCTGCAAATGGGCTCGGTGATGCGAGGTAGCTCTGAGTTTTAAATCTGTGCCTATGACACACGGTTTAGGAAATTAAAGCTACTTCTGTATGCAAAACTGCCTTCATTTTTGTAGTTGAATTGTTTCAAAAGTATGTGCATATTTTTGGTCCCTGGGTGAGATTGGTTTATGCCATTCTCCTACTACAAAACCTTCAATGGCTCCCCAGGGTCCATGGATTAAGCTCAATCTCCTGAATGTAGCAGATGAGGACAACCATAATCCATGCACATGTTGTCTCTCTTCTCTTCCGACCTCCAGTGGCCCCAGTCCACCCAAGCTGCAGGGTGGCACTAGCTGTTTCTGGTTGCCCCTGCCTGAATTCTTCACCCCTGTCAGACCTCCACAGCTTTGCACATGCTTATCTTAGTCCTCAAATGTCCTTTCTCTTCTTTCGCACCAATAGTTCTACTCCTATTCCAAGATTCTACACAAATGCCACTTCTTCCTAGAAATGTTTCTTCAAGTCAACTTTGTTACTCTTCCCATATCTGCATGTGTGTGCGCAGCACTTTGTGTCCACTGCACTTGTCCTTGCCTTGACATTATTTGCTTATCTTGGTTTCTTCCAGAGTAGGGGTTGATGCCATGTTCATCCTTTCACTCCAGTCATTCCAGAGCAGGGGTGATGCCATGTTCATCCTGTCACTCCAGTGCATAATACTGTGCCTTTCACACAGTAGGTGTTTCAAAAAATATCTGTCAGATAGATGAATGGTTCAACAAAGAGGGGAGAAGGACTTTGGAACTCTGTTCTCCGGGTTAATCATTTATCCAGGTGTTCATTCGAAGTTTTTTTGGTGGAAAGTTATATCTGATTGCTTAGTTACCATGAGTTCTTCAAGTAGTTTACTTCATCCATTCAATTGCATTCATTCATTCAGAAGCAGATATTTTATTTTATTAGTTTTATTAGTTTATGCTTCAGCACTGCAAAGTCTTAGAAATGGACACTGAGAGCTTATAACTTCATCTCATGGTGCTAATGTTGTGTTTCCATTAAGGGGATGCCCACAGTTCCAAGCTAAACTGTGCAGGCTATCACTCCTTCTGTGTGGGGCTACACCTCCCTTTCAGACCCTCTGATGACAAGTGCTGGTTACTGGGAGGTCTGTGGTTTTCAAACCAGTGTGGTGTGATTAATATTCTTGTTCTAAAGATAGCATCCCAGGCTCATGGAAGCAAAGCTTCCAAATTGGCCCTCACTCTTTCTGAATAAGAAATGCAGCCAATAGCATGTCTGTGCTCACCTGGCCAGCAGAGTGAGAGGCATCAATTATACAGTGGCAGCTACGCCTGGGCTGGTGGTGTTCCTGAATTTTCCTTGTGGCAGCTTCAGATTTTAGAGCCATCATTTGCCCAAGGGCTGGTGCAGAGCTGCAAAGACCCAACATTATGGGTAGGAAATGATTGAGGTGAGAAATAGTCCCTTGCCACCTGACTGGAACCTTCAGGATATACGAAACACAATTACATGACCATGATAAGAAGCTTTGTGAAAATATTTGCAATATTTTTTTTTAAAAAGGTAAAATTTAAAGATTTTTAAAAATCACTTTTGTGTGGCTGCTACTAACCAAGCTGCAGAATTTATCACTAAACCACACTGAGTTCTGAAATGTGCACAATTCCTATCTCTCAACATCCCAAACCCGTGGCTAGAGCTGGCCCCCGTCTGGCCATGTGAGCTGATCCGAGAGAGCAGCTTGGGTATCTCTGAACCTTGGTTTACCCACTTGCAATGCATGACAGGGCCCTTCCTGCCCTAAATACTGGTTCTTATCCTTTCAGAAAGAGAAATCGATGGGCACTGACAGGAGGACGAACAGTAGATTCAACAGGGACTGACTTCTTCCAAGTGGCTCTTCTGATCAGGGTCCTAAAGAGCCCACACAGAATCCAGGTGATGTGTGCCAAAGGCAATTCCCATGACAGGAGCAGGGATACCCTCCTTGACTGGTGACAAACAAAAGGGAGTGGTTGTATTGGTTTGTTAGGGCCGCATAACAAAATACCACAAACTGGGTGGCTTAAATGACAGGATTTATTCGCTCCTAGTTCTCAGGGTTAGAAGTCTGAGATCAAGGTGTTGGTTGTGTTGGTTCCTTCTGAGGGCTGTGAGGAAGAATCTCTTCCCTGTTTCTTCATCTTCTGTTGGCTTCCAGCAATCCTTGGTGTTTCCTGGCTTGTAGAAACACTACCCTGATCTCTACCTGCATCTTCACATGGCATTCTCCCTGTGTGCATGTCTGTCCCTGTGTCCAAATTGCCTCTTTTATAAGGAGACTGGTCATATTGGATTAGGGCCCCCCCTATTGACCTCATCTCACCTCGATCATCTGCAAAGAGCCTATTTCCAAATAAGGTCACATTCACAGGTACTGGGGGTTAAGACCTTAACATCTTTTTGAGGGGACACAGTTTGACTCATAATATTCCTCATGTGGAGATTCTCTCTCCTATGGCCAATCTTCAATGACAAGATATTGTTCATTACATGGACTGGCAGATTCCTGTGCTGTCATGTCAAGCTAGGATGAGTGAGTTGAGCTTCTAGTATCTTCCTCTTTGCCATAGCAATCTTTCCAGGTCATACGCTGCTTTCAGATTAGTCTTCTGCAAACATTAGCTCACTGTCTCACCTCCCACCCAAGCCCCAGCAGTTGTCCTCTATTGCTCACAGCACCCTCCTGAATAGGGCCAGCCTCCATCTGTTCCCATGTCCCTTTCCCAGTTGTTCTCAATGCACATCTTATGCTCTCATCAGACCCCTCCCCTCCAGATCCCCGGCTTCACCAGGAACCTGCTCTTAGGATGCCCACCTGTCTTCCCTCATCTCCTTGAGTGCATCTCCCATGTGGGTATTGCTTCCCTTATAACCTCTCTGTCACTGCTCAGACACATCCTCCCAAGCCCTGTCTGTCACTATCCGAGACAAACTTGGAGTATGTTATGACCAGGCTAAGGCATGAAAGCCTGGAGGTGGCCTTGTGCTCATCACATTGTGTCTTCTCCCTGTAAGGGAGCTGTCTCAGCCATGCATAGAACTTTCTGGAACTCTAAGTTTCCTGCTGCCCTGGGCATGGCTAAAGTGGGGCCCTGGCCTCATTTCACCTGAGTTGTGAGTGTCACCGGGAGGTCAAACATCATAACAGAATATAAACCACAGGGTCAACTCGACGGAAGATCTTCATTTTCTCTACCTCACTGCGGTGGTATTTCTGTTAGAACGAAAGGGCACATTTTCCATAAACTTGAACAAAAAAGAGACTGAGAACCCCAATTTCACAGACACGTCAACAAGGCCAACAAACTCACAAGATGAACGTACATCCCTCGGGTTCAAATCTTCAAAGTAATTAAGTAGTTGCCCCAAATTATACCTAAACGAAGTGTTGGTAACCAGCAACTAGAATACACACCTCTATCACCTTCATACCACAGCGTCCCCAAGTATTTCCCCAAGACTCTGATGTTGTGGTTTATCTTCCTCCTGTTACTTCTCCTTTTTACTGTAAAGGTCTGAACTTCAGCAGACCTGTGTGTGTTCATGTGCTGGTGTCGAAGCCGGAGGGTGATCAAATTTGGGAACTGGTTGGGCTTTATGGCCATCCAGAGCAGTGGTGTACACACTTCGCTTTTAGCCAGAGAAGCTCTGTTTCAATTAAATCTTAGCTAGGGCTCAGTGTGGAAAATGGATAGAGTGGACCTGCTTTTGTAGATGTAGGGCCTGATGCCTGGATCACCAGCCTTGGGCACTGGTCTACCCACCACAGCCCCAAAGGCAGAGCCACAGATCCCCCAGGGCTCCATGGACCTTGTTTAAAACTACAGTTGAAGCCTAACCCCTCCCCAGTCCAGGGACCTCCACTGCACTACTCATGGCAGGTGATCTACCTACTTCTATTTCACGTTCCCAGTTTGAGGGTCTCTCAGCCTTTTGGATAGTGTTGCATGTCAGAAAGCTCCTCACTGCATTGAAATGGCACCATTGGTCCCTGAAGATTTGGCCCACTGGTCCTTATGCTGTGTTTAGCCAGCACAGATGGCTGTCTCCTCCTCCAGATGGAGACAAATTTAGCGACCTTCTTCCCGAAGTTTGGCTTCACATTAACCAACCCCTGCTTCACAAACTGCTCTTCAAGTGACAGAAGTTCTAGGTTCTCTGTTGGCTTGGTGACCTGTCTCAAAATCCAGTCCACGGTGTTGATTTTTCCCTGAAAATGCAGCGCCTGTAATGGAACATCCTGCTCCAATGTCCACATCTCTCCATCTGGAAGCTGGATGCAGCCAGAGAATCCATTCACTTCTTTGCCACCATGTTGCATTGTGGTCATTAATCCTTCCTGTTTTTTCATGCAAACATTTGTAAACCCACAGCCCTCCCATCTTGAGCTTGTATAATTGATTTTTTAAAACCTAAATACAGAGCTTTTTGTGCATCCCTGTTGAATTTTATTTGGTTTCATGTCATTCAACCTGGCTTGCTCTTTCTGAGACCTGTGCTGTAATCGAGCTTGAGAGCAAAACTTCCCTCCCTGCTATTTGGCCTACAAATTTGATATCTCAAGTGTCTGGGAAATGATGCTCTAGGTCAGGTCAAGTGCAAAGCTTTGCAAACCGCACTGTATAAGGGCTCTCTCCGAGGCAGATATTAACTCATTGATCAGCACTGCCCAACCAGTTATAAATCTGCTTTCCCATACTGGGCACCAGCTCACATTTCTCCATCTCATTCATACAAACATATAACAATCGGGTCTCATTTGGGTCCTTAACACAACACCAAGAGATAAGAGGCGTATGGACAATAATTCTAATTTTGTTAATGAGGGCACAAAAGACCTTGGCTTTGGACTCAGAATTCCATCTGCTTGAATTTGAGTAAACTGCTTACTTACATTCTCTGATTTTGTTTCCTCACCTGTAAAATGGGGATAGTAATTGCTTTGTGTTGTCTCTATCCTTGGCCATTTAAGCAAGGCTGACTCCACCTAACCCTCATCCGCCTGCCCAAGGGAACACAGAAAGACCCACTTTGAGAGCCAGAGCCCACGTCTCAACGATTCTCCCAGGGATCCTCCTTGCCCACCTGACCTGGGATGCCTTGGTCCCATCTCCCAGGCTATCGGGAACCCCGGCTGGGGCCTCTCTTTCTCTTCTTGTTTGCTCACCCATCTTGGATCCTCATCTCTGGTTTATGGTCATCATCATACTCTCAAGTCCATCACTTTGGACTGCAAGGTCAAGGTCTTAGCCTCTCTGAGTCTCTATGTTCAAATCTGAAAAACAGGGAGGACAATACCTGTCTGGTAAAGTTGCACATGCAGGAAGGTGGACGGCAGGTAAGAATCTGGGAGCCAAGGCTTGTTCGCATGCATCGTGGGGGCTCAGTACGCACCAGTTCTCTTCCTCTTCTCCTGAGTCCTGAATGAGGCAAGACAGTAGCAGAGCTGGTATTCACAGCCCGCCCCAAGCCTCCTGGCACTCAGTTCTTGCTACTACTCCACACCGCCCTCCACAGACAATAGATTTTCTGAATCCAGACCACTTAAGGTTGTGACATTGTTCCTTCTCTTTCAGAACAGTAATCAAAGAAGACAAGGGCCAGTGTTGGGTTGCTAGTGCACTTACTTACAGAGCCCATAACGGCTCTGGACGAGCACTGCTTTCCCCCACCATATGTGCTTCTAGAATTGTGCTTCATCATCTGGCCAGAGATTTAATTTGGCATCTGTATTCAGTTTACCCATTGGTAGTTTTCAGGACAGGTTCTTTTTCTTTTAAGAAAAGTGGCATTTCCCCCTGTTTCAGGCATGTTTCCTAGTCTCCATTAGTTCTCAGAGTAGCTCTGGGCTACTCGGCACGGCACGAGTAGCTCTGGGACCCCGTCAGCAGGTTCATCCAAAGCCGGGGGTGGCTAATCTGGACTCACTGCAGGTGAAGAGATTCGTGCAGGTGAAGAGGCTTCTGTGTCCTCCAGCCCAGGGGTGGTGCTGACAGCTATGGGGGCACATAATGTTACAGCTGCCAGGTATGGCTGGGATGGCTTTCAAGTTCTGAAATGTGTTGACAAGTCGCTCTCCTGCCCTCCAGCTTCGCCTTCCACATCACCATCTTCCTTTCACCCTACGTGCAAGCAGGGCAAGTGCGTAGCTGGGCCAGGAGCCCCGTCCCAGGCTCCACAGCCCTCACACCGGCTCCAATTCCCTTCGTGACCACGCTTCCAACTCACTATGCTGTCCTGCTGGGCCCTGAGGCCAGAGCAGAGTTTGTCCTCTGGGCAGGGAGAAGACCAGAGAATCCAAGACAGTAGAGCTGGAAGTGTCCTCAGGGGCGCCAAGTCCACCATTCTCATTTTACCGAAGAGCAAAAAGAGGAGATTCGAATTCTCACCTCGAATGGCCCAAGGACCTGAGACCATCGTCTCCTATCTTCCTATGTGTGTTCTTCACCCTGCATTTTTATATCCCTCATGCAGCCCGGCTCAGAACATAAATGATCATCCACAACGATATGAGAGAGAGCGTTGAGTGATTGAGCGCATTGGCGCGGTGCGAGGCTAAACATTGTATGGGCATGATACCATTTATTTAGTTTTTATTTTTTGGCAACTGGAAGTCTGTACTCTTTGACCAACATTTTCCCATTTCCCCCACTCCCCAGACCCCCGTAACCACTACTCTACTCTGTTTCTATGAGGTCAGCTTTTTTAGATTCCACGTATGAGTGAGATCATGGAGTATTTGCCTTTGTCTGGCTTGTTTCACTTAGCATAATGCCCTCAAGGTCCATATATGTTGTCATAAGCAGCAGGATGTCCTTCTTTCTCATGGCTGAATAATATTCCCTTGTCTATATATACCTTGACTTTTTAATCCATTCATCCCTTGACAGATGCTTAAGTTGTTTCCCTATCTTGGCTATTGTGAATAAAGGCACTATCTCATTTAAATGCCTAACACTCGCAGGGTGCTCTGTGATGTACAGGATGCTCTGAGCTTGCCCCCCTGGGACTGAAGCCCTTCACCCACCAGGTGTGTGACCTTGGGAACACTGGTTAATGTTTCTGTGCCTCCATTTCCTCACCTGCAGTAAGAGGATAATTCTGGTGTGGTAGATGTGGGCATGCACCTTCCAGACCTCCCTTCGAGGAAGCGCCCACTGCCCAGTGATGAGGGGCATGGTCAGTGGGCAGCCACCAGCTGTCTGATCCTGCAGAGCCAAGGCCTGGCCTCCTGGGGCAGCCGCATCTGTGTCTGAGCAAGGTCTGGCCATTTCTTCCTGACGTGGGACAGCTCTGCTGGGCCATATTTGTTCCAGGCCTCCTCGCTGAGTTGGTCAAGTCTTTTTCCAGCCCTCAGTCCAATCCTGCTTCCTCTGCCCTTCTCTCACTGGTGTGGATCCCTAATAAACACCCTGAACCCCGTAGTCTAGCCAGCACTGGCTTCCAGAGAATCAAGCCTGCAGCACCCAGTACTCGCCTCTCAGGGCCATTCTAAGGTTTACGTCAGCTGACACCAGCCCTGGCACAGGTCATCCCTTGGTGAAGGTGAGCTTCACTCTGCAGGTGATGCAGTGGCGATGTGGAGACCTCAGCCCCTCACCTAAGCCGCCCAGCCCGTGAGAGATGGCGCTGGCTGGGGTTCCCAGGGCGCAGTGTGCCCTCATCCGAGAGGTGGGGGGACCCTAAGCTCCGCACGGCCTGAGTTGGGCTGGAAGCACAGAAGTTACCTGGTATCGTTGCCTCAATGTTTTCATAATCAGGAGTGGGTTTCATGCTCCCTTTAGTAAGACCTTCACCTACTTTTAATGCCAAACAATGCAGCCCATGACGGGCTATGTATGGCCGCCCACCACCAGCCTGGTCAGACGACAGCCCCCAATTTGGGTGCAGCCACCTGAGCAAAGTTGTCATCCTCTGTGCTCTGGGGCCCTCACCTTTCACAGGGATGTGACCGGGAACCACGCCCAGAGGCTGTGCTCTCAGCACGGTGGGTGCACTGAGCTGGGCGTTCCTCCTGCTCCGTGCAGGGGCCTCTGTACTTCCCATCCAAGGGTCTCTCCTCAGGAACTTTGACTCAGCGCCCGGGTGGGGGGTGACCCCGTGGCAGGCTCAGGGCTGCTCTTAGAGAAACGCTCAGCATCTCCTACAGAAATGCTCATTTAAATATGAACCAAAAATTAGAATTCGGAAGGGAGCCTGCTGCCGGGAATTTCATGAGGCCTTCCACAGCCAAATAGAAGTGCTTCTTGGATGATCCAGCATTTTGGATTTCCTGTATTTCTCAATTCCAATATCGTGGGACGGTGCCAGCTGGGCCAGCCTCCCTGTCCCGCCCTTGCTCCCCTCTCGTCCTCCTGACTTGGGCAGAGTTCTCTCCTGCCCGTTCGCCTTCCGTGCCTCCTCCAGCTCCTTTCTTCCCCTCATTCCTTCCAGCTTCTCATGGATGAACATTGTTCCCACACTGGAGGAACAAGGCCAGTTCTGCTTCCCAAAATGTTAGGAAATGGTTCCAACCTCATTGCTCCAAAATATATCCTGGCCCAGAACACGGGCCTGCTGTTTGTTTCCAAAAACCCTCCAGACTGGGGAGGGTCAGCTCTGCCCCACCCCTGCCGAGTGGGGAACCCTCATCCTCGGGCCAGCCCAGCTCTGGGCCTCCCTGCGCGGCCTGCCAGAGCCCCTTGGCCCCAGAGCTGCAGAATCACTATAGCCTTTTAAAGACTCTTCCAGTGCCCAACAATAATTTGAAAAAATCCCTCTCTAATTGGCTTTTCATGATTTCCCTGAATTGTGCCCTATTCACAAAGTGCCAGTCCAGGAGATAGATCTGCGCAGCTTTTGCAGTTGCTTTGATCATTATCATAAACTTTGCTGCTTCGGATTTGGCTGCTAACACATGGTAATAATTTATTATCCCCTCCTTTTATATCTTCTTAAACTTGGCTTGGTCTTCCTTCCTCCCCCTTTCCAATTTAAATGAGACCACCAGACCTCACTGAGATTCAGAGGGGAAGGCGGTGTCTTGTATTATACAAAGAGGTTAAATAATAAACCAAAATTTCCCCAAAATAGGAAGGGTCCTGCAAGAGCACAACTGCACTTCACTGGTAGGAAATCCTTCGTGAATGGGGAAAACTCCTTCCCCAGTGAAAGTATTTGTTCCTCCCGGGTGGTTTGAAACCCAGTTCCTCGTCCAGGTGTGTGTACTGGGGTTACTGTTCTCATCAGCGTGGTGGCTGAGGGCAGGAGCCTTCCTCCAGATACCCCTTCAAATATGTCTGAGGGTATGTGCAGTTTTTTTCTTTTAATTTACTTATTTTTTTTGGAGGAAGATTAGCCCTGAGCTAACATCTGCTGCCAATCCTCCTCTTTTTGCTGAGGAAGACTGGCCCTGAGCTAACACCTGTGCCCATCTTCCTCTATTTTATATGTGGGACGCCTACCACAGCATGGCTTTTGCCAAGTGGTGCCATGTCCGCACCCGGGATCCGAACCAGTGTACCCTGGGCCGCTGAGAAGTGGACCGTGAGAACTTAACTGCTGCGCCACGGTGCTGGCCCAGGATATGCACAGTTTTAAAGGGATAGTTGTATAAAATAGAGTTGTCTGAAATTCAGATTAATTTAAGAAACTAGAGAATCCTACTGCTCACTGAAGACATAGTGCTCAGCTTATCCTTTCTTTTAGGTTCAGAAATATATCAGAAAGAGGCTCCACTCCGCCCTGGGCAAGGGCCTCCGCTCTGTGCTTCCAGCTTCTGTGTCTCCGAAATGAGGAGGTGGGGTGGACGATTCGGTTTCTGAATCTTCATGAACTTCTGCAGCCCCCTGTGGGGGAAGTCAGCTCGTTCCTAACCTGTAGTGTAGAACCTGGCAGAGCTCAAGCGAACTTAGCTGCTAGCCTGGGCTCAGAAAACCACTAATGCGTCCCCAGGTCCCCAGTGCAGGAAAGCAAACTGGTCCCACCAGGTTTTCAGCCTGGCCTTAGCCAGTGTCTAGTGTGTGATCCTGGCTTCTCCGTGGCCCCCACAAGTTAAATGTCAGCATTTCAGCTTCTGAAGAGGAATCCTGTTGAGGTGACCCATGTCAATTCATGTTCATCATTTCTTTACATTTAATTTCTGTATTGCTTGAGAGACACTTGTGCAAACCTTCACTTATTCTGTTAAGGAGTGTATTGAGTATAGGCAATGGAGGAACGTGCTGGACAGTCTGACCAATGGGAGGGAGTGAGCTGGGCCAGTGCTGAGCTCCTTGAGAAGCATCTGCACACAGGTGGACTCTCTCAGGGAGACCAGTAACCTTTCTCCTTCTGCCATAGGCTCCTTCCTGCCCCTCTGCCTGCTCTACCCACCCTGACCCTCGTGGGATCCCGGGCAGTTCTCCCATTTCCTGGGCTTCTGCTCTGCTGTTGGCTCCACTAGCCCTCCCTGCTTGGCCTGTGCTGCTTCTTGAGTCAGTCCTGCTGATGGGAGATAACTCTGGTGACCCTGAACACTGTCCTGCCTGCCAGGAGGCAGGTGGGGAGGAGTGGCCGTGGATGGACAATATGTGGAAACTGGGACGACTAGCATAGAGAGGGAGGAACGAGGGGCAGCGTGATGGATCTCCACCAGCGCCCTGACCCAGCTCAGGAGGGGACCATCTGTAGTAAAGTCAAGAGGGAGTAACTGGTGGCTTCTGGGAGAATCCTTGAGCAGGAGATGGGGCAAGATATTAACAGGCTGTGGGGAGAGACTTAGGGGTACATCGTCTGGTATGAAGAGACAGGTGACAGACAAAACAATACAAATATCAACACAAATACAAAACAAGTATCTGGAAACCTGGAGCCTTGTTGGGCATGATGTTAAATTTTATGTGTCAACTTGGGCAGGTCATGGTGCCCAGTTGTTTGGTCAAACAGTAGCCCAGGTATTGCTGTGAAGGTATTTTGTAGATAATCAGTTGATTTAAGTAAAGGAGATTATCCTCAAAAATGTGGATGGGGGCAGGCCTTGTGGCACAGTGGTTAAGTTTGCATGTTCTGCTTCGGTGGCCTAGGGTTTGCCAGTTCAGATCCTGGGTGCAGACCTACTCATCGCTTGGCAGGCCATGCTGTGGCAGGGGTCCCACACATAGATAGAGGAGGATGGGCACAGACGTTAGCTCAGGGCCAGTCTTCCTCAGAGGAGGACTGATGGTGGATGTTAGCTCAGGGCTAATCTTCCTCAAAAAAAAAAAAAAAAAAAAAGGATGAAAAAGGATGGGCCTCATCCAATCCATTGAAAGCATTAAGAGAAAAAACTTGAGGTTTCCCAGAGAAGAAGGAATTCTACCTCAAAACTATGACATAGAAGTCCTGGCTGAGTTTCCAGACTGCCAGGCTGGCCTATGGATATCAGACGTGCCAGCTCCCATAATTGCATGAGCCAATTCTTTAAAATAAATCTCTCTTCACACACACACTCACACACACACAGATTTTCTATTGATTCTGTTTCTCTGGAGAACTCTGACTGCTACACTGGGGATGGGCAGAGGCGCAGGTGGTCACAGTCACATTTGGACTCAACGTGCCAGCCAGGGCCTCTGCCAGGTTGGAGGAGCCTGATCCTTCCCCCTTCGTGATTCTGCTCCCAAAGTGTTCACTCTCACACGAACTCTCAGCAGAGGAGGCCTCAGCTCAGCTTCTCACCGCACAGCTACCTTCAGAAGTGGTGCTTCCCCCAGATTGACAGACTCCAATTCTTCTCCTGAGGTCTGTCAACCAGGCCCCAAACAGGCAGGGCCTCCTAAGAGAAAAGAGCAATTATTCCCGTAGAATATGGAATGTCTTTGAAAACCAACCTCTCTTCTGTGACCCTTGAATATTCTCCACAAGGATAATATTAATAATGGGAAATTCTATGAGAAGAATCTTTAACATAAGACGTTGGCACAACGACAAAACATAGACACTTCTTTTGAAGAGCTCCGTTTGCCTAACCAAGTCTGTCATGTGGCCTTTCAATAAAAAGGAAGAGTCCCGTACTGTCATGTGGAAGAAATTCAGCACTTTGAGGTTACCAGCTAAGTACCGATCTTCAGAGAGATTCTCGGCTCTTTGCTCTGACAGGCACAAAGGAGGAATTTTGATTCTAGCCATACCACAGTGAAGATACACATGGTAATTGTGGTGTGTAATTACCACGGGGTTCCCAAGAGAGCCACAAGAGAATCCCGAAAGATCTCAGAAGAATGCCATTCTGACTCGAGCAAAGTGAGGTTGGGCTATTTGTCCATAAATCTTACACAATCTTGAGATAATTTCCCAGTAACAGTGCAATCAGGAGTGTGAGTGAGTGTGTGTGGGTGTGTGGCTTTTGCAGCATACAGGCTATAAAGTTCTTGTTGGCCCATGGAGTCAAAACATCTGCTGAATAGATAATTGACTTGTTGACGGAATCCAACAGCACGAGAGGAGGCTATTGGCCAGCTGTGCCTTAACGAGTTAGTGCATTTTACTCAAGTTGGTAGAGATTATTGTCTGAAACAAGTCAACTATAAGCCCAATGTATTTAAAAATAAAAAAAAAGCTTAGCTCTAGCAGGTGTTTAAATGGCAGAAATTATGAGGTGAGTGATATTTTCTTGAAGATTTGTTTTTGTCATAACATTTGCCCCCAAGTGCAGAAGACTCATTATAGCTAGCTAAGGATGTAGTCAACATTTCTGACTTTTCAACCACTTGCTTTCTTTTGATTTCATTAGTCTATCTTATCACCCATTTTAGGATGCAATCTTCCTGAAAATACAGGTACAACATCAGGGCACAATAACTATTAGTCAATGGTTTCTCAGGGCTTAGGGAAACTAGGCCTGGATTGGGAGAAGAAAGGGCATTAGACTCATAAAATTTTTGAATAAAACTAATTTCCATACTGTAACTCAACAACCCTAAGAAATGAAAAATGCTCAAGGTAAGACAGAGAAGGTGGATTAGTCAAATAGGATGCCAATCTGGAGGGCGGTTAAGATTTTGCACCTCCTGCATTTGAGGGTGAGGTATTGACTCCAGACGGCATTATCCCAGTCTCATCCACATCCCATATCTATAGCCACAAGCATATCCTTATCTACATCCTCATCCCCATACATACCCTTATACCCATCCCCATCCATGTCTACATCCACAGCCATGTCTATATCCTCATCCTCACTGCCACCCCTGGTTACTTCCCCGTTCACATCCCGATCCCCATCCACATCCACATCCATAGCCACGTCTCATTCTCATCCTCACCACCATCCTCAAACTCTTCCCCAAGCACATCTCCATCCACATCCATTTCTACATCCACATTCCACCATTTCCTCATCACATCTACAATCGTGTCCCCATCCACATCTACCACATCCATATCCACAGCCTTGTCCAGTCTGTATCCCCATATCTTGATATAGATACAGCCATTGCTATGAGTTCGTCTGGTGGCACACGAACTTTGGGAAGTGGACAGTCAGATTGACAAGCGAGCCTGCAATGTCTTGTCGCCATGAGGTTTTCTAATTAGCCCCCGAGAGAATCTAGTGGTTCCTTTTTCATAATTTGACTAGGTCTGCAAGATCAAGAAAGTGTTCATTTTGTCACCACAAATAACTATCTCCACTCTGTCAGTGGCCAATTGGATATCACACCAGTGTCAGACTTGGCAAAGTTGAAATGACTGAAAGCAAATGTGAACTTTCAAAGAATTCCTCTGGCACATCAGTGCTTCCCTCCTGCCCAACCTTTAATTGGTTCTACTCACTCCATCGACTTTATCATTCCTTGGTTCTAATCCTAATCCTTGGGTAGATCTGTTACTTCTTTAAAGTGACCAGAGTACTTTTGAGACATACGTTGTCTTTCTTTTCCATCTGAAAGAATATTAACCACCACAAGCATCATATTAACAATTGGCTGAAAGTGTTACCTAGTTAGTCTCCAAAAGTTAATGTTTCTCCCTAAACACTGTTTATTGTTAGAACATCAGTGAATCTTTGAAAGACCTCACTCACTCATTTATTACTGGATCTATATGGAATCTACTCAACTAATAGAATTCGGTGTTTTTGTCATCAAAAATAAAATTAATAAAGGGTTTGACATTTTTCCTGTTCCTAATTGTAGCTTTGGTGAATCTTTTTTTTTTGATAAATTAATGATGATTAGTCAACTTAAATCTTTCTGGGGGAGAAGCAATTGTTAATTTAAATGGAGCTTAATTTCTGTCCTTCTAAATAAGTAGACATGGTAAACAAAGCATAAATGATTTGCTATTAACTCTAGTTGGTCCAAGCTTATGTATCTCAGTAGTCAAATCTCGCCAGACATCCATTCATTCTGCTGTTATTATTGGGAATCTACAGTGCAAGGCCTTGTGCTGGTTAATTGAGATCCACACATCTTTCGATGCGCAATAACCATGCATTCTGAAAACTCCATATGTTACAGAATTTTCCATCAATGGAGGTATGAAAAACAGAAAGAGTATTCCTATCAAAGGAATTATCCCATGTGCC
Organism: Equus quagga; assembly: GCF_021613505.1. Taxonomy (NCBI): domain Eukaryota; kingdom Metazoa; phylum Chordata; class Mammalia; order Perissodactyla; family Equidae; genus Equus; species Equus quagga. The sequence continues at coordinate 180,521,312 of NC_060268.1, read as the reverse complement.
TGAGGTTAGAATTTGTAGTGGGAAAAGATTCAGAATGGTTCTGCCCCTGTGGCTGGCTGGTCACTGCAATCATGCAGCAGGTCCTGCTTCTGAGATCCTAGGTCGCTTTGGGACATCTCAAGAGCACTGCCCTCTTTCTCAAGTCACCTTCAGATGGCCCCGGCCTTGCGGGAGGCTGATGGGAGAGCAGCTTGGCCTCTGTGGTGAGATGCTGGCTGCCCCCCGAGGCCACAAGGGAATCTAAGAATCTTGTTCCTGCAAGGGACAAAAGTTTGCTTGTTTACTAGAGACAGATTTGTGTGCATTGAGGTAAATCTTAACCAAGGAATTTCCCTTCTTTTTATTTGTGGGCAGTTGTAGAAAGTGCCAAAGAGCATTACCAAGCTCCAAGACCATTTTGCTCCTAAAAATGCTGTGGCTTATCCATGGGGAAAAGTGCTCATAAGGAGCAATTTGGTAAGAGACTGTCAATTAAAACTCTTCTGGCTCTGTCTTATTTTTCTGCTTCACAGGATATAGTTTTCCCTCGATGTTTCCACAAATATGTAAAAAATGTTGGCAAGAAAAGAAACACTCAAATATTTATCTTGTATTTAACAACATCAAGAGTTGCTTGGGTGTTTTTGTTATTTTAATTTTGAGCCTGTGGTCTGTTATTTCATGTGAATGAGAGATAAAAATCTTTCTGTGGTTTAACTGATAGGATGTTTTAAGACTTAAGAAGTTGAAAGAAAAACAAATAAACTTCGATATGAACGTCGGCTATTCCTGACCCTCTTCTGGTTCCTCTACTCAAAATTCATTTGAAAAATTTTGGAAGTTGTAAGTTCACCGGCACATGGGGCCCCAAATAGCTCTGCTCAGACTGGGAAAACCGAAGCAGACATCTTCTTTGATTTCTTGAGTGCCGTGAAGGTGTTTTATTTTATGTTGACAGGACAGTGTTCATCTTGAGACATCCTCTCGTCATTAGAGAAATATTTTCCTATTTTTATTTCCCATAACTGTATGTTCCTACTGCGCTCTGTAACGTAGTTAGCGGATCGATGCTTATCTGATGCGAGACTCGGGGTATTCGCGGAGCCAGGCATGGAGGAGAGAGTTGGCGATAGAATTTGTCTTCTAAATCAGTTTAGTACATCAGATTCCTTGAAGCTGAAATAATTGCAAAAAAGCATAAGCCAATGTTGAGCAGGAATTGACTTTATTCAGGTGAAAACTTGAGTCCACTTGTGTCCCCTGGCCACCATGGAGAGTGGAAGTTTGACATAGTTTTGGAAGCTTGGCCACCAGAGGAGAATTGCCCCCTGGAGGAGGGGCCAGAATCTCAGGTGAGGAGGCCAGTGTCCAGATTCATGCCCTGGAGGACAGAAGGGCAGAGGCGTCATGCAGATCCTCTCTCTGACCCCAATCTTCCTGCTCTGCTGGGCCGTCAGCAGTTAGGATTACCTGGAAGGAACGTGGGGCAGAGCTGTCCTTGAGCGATACTTGGTGCTGTGTACCCTTTCTTTCTAACACTGCTGGAATTCACATCCCTCATGCAAGGAGTTTCCTTCCTTCCTCAGGCAAACATTTGCTGAATGCCCCAATGAGTTCAGTTCTCGAAAGTCCTCGTGGGGACCATCCACAGTTGGGGGAAGATGTGTCCTGATGTCAAGGGGTAAGAACGGCCACAGGTTGCTATGGAAAACCAGAACCCAGGAAAGAAGAAAGCTCCTCCCAAGGGTGTGGACAGCTTCCCGGAGGAGGCACCCAGCTGGACCTGGGAAGCAGAGGATTCGAGGTTACCCAGGCAGAGAGCAGTGGGGCTGGTGGCACAGAGCCTTGGGTTCTCACAGAGTGCTTCGCAGGCACATCCAGGAACAAGGATTTGTGGCTGAGAAGCGTCCTGAGCTGCCGGCCTTTCAGAGCCCCCATCTCCTACTGACAAGCCTTCTTCAATATAACCTGATGCTGTCAGCATACAGCTTGGTTTGGGTAGTTAAAAGGTTGTTCCGTCTTATTCATAAATTGGAGAGGTAGGTCTCGTTCAAGGTCATGCAATGTGGGGCCCTTCATTTCCCACTCCCCATCCCAGAAGGAGTTGCTCAGCTTCTTGTACCAAGGAGCCTGCTCTAATGTGAAGGGAAGATGTGTTTGAGGCTGTCCACCAGCACTAGCAGTGCCCCTGTGAAAACATACACCAGCCCTGCACTCTCTGGGCTCTGCCTCGGAGACAGCGAGGGCTCCCCGATGGCCCTCAGGATGCCCACGATCCTGCCCCTGTGCATGGTGAATTAGTCAGGGTTCTCCAGAGGAGCAGAACCAACAGGATGTACATATATTTAGTAAGACATCTATTTTAGAGGAGTTGGCTCACACAATTAAGGAGGTTGGTAAGTCCAAAATCTGCAGGGTGTGCCAGCAGGCTGGAGGCCCACGAGAACAGATGCAACATTTTAAATCCGAAGGCAGTCTGCTGCAGAATTCCCTCTTGTTCGAGAGAGGTCAGTCTTTTGTTCGAGTCAGAGCTTCAACTGATTTGATGAGGCCCATCCACCTGATTGAGGGCAATCTGCTTTACTCAAAGTCCACAGATTTAAATGGTACTCTCATCCAAAAACACTGGTCACAGAAACACCCAGAATAATGTTTGATCTGTGGTCAAGACAAGTTGGCACATAAAATTAACCATCACGCATGTCCTTCTACGCCCCCTCATTCATGAGGATCCAGCTATAGCAGCCTCCTTGCTTCGAACACCCCCGGGCATGCTCTGCCTCAGGATCTTGGCAGTGGCCATAAGCTCTGCCTGGAACATTCTTCCTGCAGATATCCACATGGCCCACCCAATGTCCCCATCAAACCCTTGACCAAACGTCTCTTTCACATGACGCCCACACTGATGGTGAGTTTACAGTGCCGCCCGCCCTGGTGCCCTGCATGGTCCATCTGGCTTACCTGGCTCCCTTTCTCTATTTTCCTCAGCACCTACCACCTTCTTCACCATGTGTGGTCCCGCTTGTGTTTGTTGCTACTTTTGTGACTCTCCACCGAGGGAAGCATCTTCATTTTGTTCATAAATGGGCAAGCACCTAGAACAGTGGTGAAATGGTGGGAGCTCAATAAATATTCCCTGAATCAAATGCTCCATTTCCAACATGGCCAAAGGCTGGCTCCCACAAGGAGGAACAGAAGATAAACTTAGAGCAGGAGTGTGGGTGATTCGTTTCCCGTCAAGCTCGGTAGGTGTCCTCATCCACCTGCACGTCTCTCCTAGAGTTTACAGGGGGCCTGGAAATAGAATTTTGGAATTTGCACAAAACTTCAAGTTCAACAGTTTATCTTGCACGGAGAGATGAAGACATGGTAAATTCAAGATACTAAAGGTGGTGCTCAGAATCTTCCAGTCGTGCAGTAGAACAGTTGAGAACTGAACTCACGTCTCTTGATTCCCATTCCACAATGCTAAGCACCACATCAGATTTTTGTTTCGTTTTATTTATTTATTTAAGAAGACTAGCCCTGAGCTAACATCCGTGCCCATCTGCCTCCACTTTATATGTGGGACGCCTCCCACAGCGTGGCTTGACAAGTAGTGCGTAGGTCCACGCCCAGGATCTGGGCCTGCGCATTCAGGGCTGCCGAAGCCAGTACGTGAACTTAACCACTACACACCCTGCTGGCCCCTGTTTTGTTTTATTTTTAATCAAAAGCATCCACAGAATCAAATGCCCTCTTGAAGTCTACTTGTTTCCTGCAAAAGGGTCAATATGCAAACACAGTTGTCGTAATTCCACTTGAAAGGTCAGCCCCAGGCGGTCCAGGCCCCGCACAGGGATCCGCAGTCCTCAGCCTGGGAAATCAGAGCACAGCAGCAGCAAATGGCACCCTGACGAGCAGGACAGGGAGAGGTGGCCACAGGACACACGGCCCTGCTGTATGCGGCTGGGCCCAGCTTCCGGGGCTGTTGTGGACATCCTAAATTGTGAAGGGGAAGACACGTGAGATCACGCTGCAATTAGAAGAACATTTTTTCCCCTGCACAGGGCTCCTCCCTCCCCTCCCCTGCATGCACTCGTGCACACATGCACACACACACACACACACTTCTGAGAGGAGGCTTTGGGCTGAGTGCCTGGGTGCTCTGCTGAAGTGGGTGAGGAGAGAGGGTTTAGCACAAATCCTTCACTGCCCTGGCATTCTGCCAAGGGCTGCTGCAGACTTGTTTTTTTTTTGCAAAGATTCAAGCCCATTCTGCCTGGGTGACCCTAGGATGATCTTATGGCATCAAACAACACAGGCTGGTGTGCATGTGTGGGCAGACGGCTATTTCACTTGGGGCTAGCTTTGCAGTTAAAGTAAGGTTATCATCTGCTCGTTCCCTTGTGCTTACAGATAGGAGCGGGATGGGGAATGAGGCAGGGAGGGAGTAAGGTCCTTTACTGGACGAATCTGGGTCTCCATTCAAGGGGCCACAGCACGCGAGAGGTGGCACCCAGGAGTTGTCCAGGTCCTGTTTGAACAAGGCATGAATTCTCTCAATGTGCCTTTGGGTGAAGACTCCCCTCCCTGCCAAACACTGATAATAGGACATACTTATATTCTGATCAACCACAGAATTTCGTGTGTTTCTCTGCCTTTCATTCATTCATTTAGTCCACAAATGTTTACCGAGCACATGCAAAAATATCAGCATTGTGCTGGGCGGTGGGGGTTGTCTCTGCCTCCCAGGAGCCTGCAGGCTGGAGGGAGATAGAAGGGACACGAGCAAGACCCGCAGAGCCGTTTCCCAGTGAATGGGGCACCTCTGCCATCAGGTGAACGCACCTTATGGGTAGACAGCATGACATTAAGCAGCATAGAATCACATAGTAAGAAAGTTACCTCCGTGTCCACTCTCTGTGAATCCTTCTGGTGATGACAAAGAGAAAAACACTAACTTGCTAACCCCTTTTTTAAAGGAAAAATAAGCCTCACCAGCATTTGGATATATTTTTAATAACATTGCTTCACTTTCATTTGCAGTTATAGGTTTATTTAAAAAGGTGATTTGGATGGCCCATTCATCATAATGGTGTAAAGGGTTTTATTTTCAAAATGAATTTGAGTTAAAAAATGAATCAATTTGGGGCTGGCCCGGTGGCACAGTGGTGAGGTTCCCACGTCCTGCTTCGTTGGCCCGGGGTTCGCCAATTCGGATCCCAGGTGCGGACACGGCACCGCTTGGCAAGCCATGCTGTGGCAGGCGTCTCACATATAAAGTAGAGGAAGATGGGCACAAATGTTAGCTCAGGGCCAGTCTTCCTCAGCAAAAAGAGGAGGATTGGTGGCAGATGTTAGCTCAGGGCTAAACTTCCTCAAAACAAAAAGGGGATTATCTGGCATGGCCTGACCTAATCAGGTGAGTTCTTTGAAAGAGAGTCTGGACCTTCCATGAAAGCAGAGACTCAAGGCAGAGACATTCTCCTGCTGGCCTTGAAGAAGGAACTAGACCAGCTGTGAACTGCCTATGGAGAAGAGCTGCCTCCAGGAGCCAAGGGCCTCAGTCCTACAGCCGCAAGCAACTAGATTCTGACAAAAACCCGAATGAGCCGATCAGAGGATCCCGAGCTCCAGGAGAACACAGCCTGGCCGACACCTTCACTGCGGTCTTTTGGACCCTGAGTAGAGACCCAGAGAAGCGATGTTGGGACTCCTGACTCCCTGAAGCTGTGAGATGATAAATGTGTTGACTCAAGCTTTGCAGGATGTTACAATTTGTCATGCAGCGATAGAAAACAAATACACCACCTCTGATGTCACATAGGGTTGTTGGGACAGAAAGCTCCCTGTTATTCCAGAAAGAGCCCAGCTTTGCCGTCACCGCTGGAGGAGGCTCTCACTCTTCTCCAGGAAGATCCTCTGTGTCGATGATCAAGTCCTGGTGGGCACTTTCTGGTGGCTTCCTTTATTCCCCTGCAGGGAAGCAGAGGAGGGCGCCGGGGTGACTGACAGGTGAGCTCTGAATTGTGGCGTCCAGGGAAACCCTCTGAAACCGGCCAGTGTACGGAGGTGCCATTCCCCACCTCCATAGGGAGCACGGGGGGATCAGATTTGGAGGGAAAGAAGAGCGAGGCTTTGGTCCACGTTGAGCGGGATGCTGGGGTGAGATGGCAGGTGTTCAGTCGATCATGCTGATTAACAGGGAGGGCTCTGGGATCACAGGGATGTCTGTGGGCCTAGACTTGACCTTCCTCTGCTTCCTCCCAGCTCGTGTTGGGATTACACAAGCCAACCCGTGTGAAACATCCAGAACCTGCCTGGCAGGGGCTAAGTGCTCAAGAGCATTGGCTGCTATCAGATGTCTGCCTAGAGCTCAGGAGAGAGTTTCGGGCCAAAGTATGGACTTGGGAGCCATCAGCAAATATGGCAAATGAAGTCACAGGACAGAGAGGATCACAGAATGTGAATGCCCTCTTTTTTCTAATTCCTCATTCACATGGAATGTCAGGAATGTCGACATAAGAAAACAGATGATACGCAGATGATATAGTTTATGATCCCAAGTATAAAATTTAAATATGATCATTTCTGTACCCGGCCTTTTTCTTGGGAATTTTTTTTTTTAATATAGATCCCAATTTTTTTTCTTTTTTTTTGGTGAGGAAGCCTGGCCCTGAGCTAACACCTGTTGCCAATCTTCCTCTTTTGTTTTTCTTTTCTCCTCAAAGCCCTAGCACATAGTTGTATATCCTAATTTAGTCCTTCTAGGTCCTCCACATGGGATGCCACCACAGCATGGCTTGACAAGCAGTGTATAGGTCCACGCCCAGGATCCAAACCCATGAACCCAGGGCCGCTGAAGTGGAGTGCACAAGCTTAACCAGTACGCCACCAGGCCGGCCCCTCTTGGGAGTTTTAAGCTGGACTTTTTTCACGTTTCTAGACTTCTTGGGACACATCATGGCCACACTTGGGCTTCGAGTTTACTTACTACTTGTGTCAATCAGCTTGGGCTGCAATAACAAAACACCTCAGGCTGCGTGGCTCAAACGACAGAGATTTATTTCTCACAGTTCTGGAGGCTGGAAGCTCAAGGTCAAGGTGCAGCAATGTTCAGGTTCTGGTGAGGGCTGCAGACAGAGGCCTTCTCGCTGTGTCCTCACATGGCACAGAGAGAGCCCTGGGGCGTCCTCCTCGTCTCATACGGGCACCAGTCACAGTGGATCAGGGCCACCCTTATGACCTCAGGTGACCTTAATCACCTCTTTAAAATCCCCATCTCCAAATACAGTCACACTGAGGGTTAGGGTTTAACATTTAAAATTTGGCGAGACACAGACATTCGGCCCATAAAACTACTCGTTTCCCAACTTGTGACCTCCTCATCCTGCCTCAGAAACCTCGGAGAATCCTCCCTGGTGGTTTTTGTGGTGTTTCTGGGCCACTTCTAGTGGGGGAATGAGCGCAGCCTCTCACATTCAGCCACAGGTCAGGTGGCGAAGGCCAGACCACAGAGAACTGTGTGCGAGGTGGCAGGAGGAATAAAAAGCCATGATTTTATCCGATGTGTGTACGTATACATACACACACACACATATATACACCACACGTATACACATACACATTTACATATGTAAATACATGTAGACACACACACATATACATCACACATATGCACATACACATTTACATATGTAAATACATGTATATATACATCACACATATGCACATATATATTTACATATGTAAATGCACGTATACACATATACACACATACACATGTAAATACATGTATAATACACATATACATCACACACATTTACATATGTAAATACATGTGTACCTACACGCGTACATATATACATCGCACATATGCACATATATTTACACATGTAAATGCACATATACATACACATTTACACATGTAAATACATGTATACACACATATACAAATACACATTTACATGTGTAAATACACATACACACACACACATATATACACCACACATATACACATACATATTTACATGTCTAAATACACGTATACACACACACACACACACATAGATATACACATATATGTCCCTGAGATGGCAGCTCTCTTACTCACAATCTGCTCTGCTCTTTTGGAATTCTCGTTGACCACCCATGACAAATCTATCCCCAGTACTCTGCCTCGACACTGATACCCAGCGCCCAGCATCGGTCAGGCTCCCCCATGGAGTGCCTGCCGTGGGCAGCTGTCAGGGACACAACTGCTCCATCCACCCCACTTTAGGCACAAATCCTGGAATGGGTGATAATATGCGATTTGTAGAGTTCCCATACCCATGTTGGGTGTGGGCTGACGAGCTGCGGTAACTCCTAGGTGAACCAGGGGGATTTTCTTCAGCTATGTGCAAATGCAAAGTATCTCAGTTAAAGTAAAATCCTAGCTGGTGTCAGAATTTGCTAGAGCAGTGTGGCTAAGCAGGAAATGTATAGAGAGATGGACTAAAAGGGCACAGGCGTCCCTGGAGTGTATTCTCGATAATGTAGAGAAAGACACAAGTCTGTGGAACCAGACTCAACGTTACCCATAATTTGAGCTTTAGCCATAACAGATGTATCACTTAAAACTCCAATAATGCCAATAACAATAAAACATTTGTTGAGCTCTTATGAATGGAGCACTTTAAATGTAATAGGAAAATTTGTATCTTCTCATACATATTTCTCTGTGTACACAGTGTTGACTGGATTTCAGAAAGTCGAAAGAAAATCCTTGAATATTAAAGCAACAAATGCATTTTCACCATTTAAAATAGATGATTAGAATCCAAAGTTCCTGTAACTGTATCAGGATTATCCAGAAAATTTAAATTTACAGAAGATCCGTGTTTTCGGGTGTCCGTGACAGCATGTTTCATCTGTAGACATTTGTTATAATAATGCAGAGCAGCAAATTGGGGGTTCTAGACTTTGCTATCACATTAATACAGCAGCATCTTTCCTGTTGGACCTCACTCTCTTTGCACAGTGCCTGAGACAGTAGGGGAATATTTTGTCTGCCTGTTTGGAATGGAGTCCAAGTGTCCGCATGCCACAGGGGAACCCCACATGACCCGTGACATCCAGAGGGGTGTTTCCCAAGCCTCTGCACATTCTCTATGCTAATCTGGGCTATCTCGAAACCCGGGGTTGTCATTGTCACTTTTGGCGTGGGCTTTCCTTGTGAATCAGAAGTGAAATATGCAGGCTTTCTGCCATATAGCAATAGCCTGCACTCCTTGTTTAAGAATGCAAAAGCCATTTTACAAAGTGTGTGAATAGAGTCCTAAGCGGGGTGGGTTGGACTGGTAAAGAATAATATTCGGTTCAGCATTTTGGCAAAGATTATGATCATGAAGCAGACTCATTTGTTTACCTTCTCAGCTAGGAAAGACACATGTAGGTAGGCAGCCAAGAAGAGGAGGGGATGAATGGGGACTGAACGGGGCTTGGCTCCTGTTATATTGATTTTGGCAAAAATGCCACATGAAAAATTATGCCTCAGATAAAAATAAATTATAATCTACAAGTATTTGAATGAGAAGGGTGCCCTGTGAAAACTTAGTAAATGAATACTAATTCAGTTACCAATTTGTAGCCGTGAAACATAACCAGTCACATTATTCTGCGGAACTTGTTTCGGAAAAGATTGCATAACCCATGGAGCAATTCTTTACAGAGTGCATAAAAGTGTCAGCTGATGTATAATTTATACAGCGAATGTTAGTTATGGTCTGTTTAATAGTATTTAATGCTGTCATATGACATCATTCTTTCATTTACCAATTGAAAAAAATAAAAAGACCAATCAAAAACATTTTATCGAGTAAGAAATACGCTTATTGAATTGGATAAAAATTGTAGAAGACGATAAACAGATTCACTGGGGGAGGTAGCTTTAAAGGATTTTTGAAAAGAGTTACTGCGATGGAGCATGTTCAGTATTTACTCTATAGTTATTTTAATCATAATTTACTTACTGCGTATGTGTTGTCTAATATGCTGCTAATGTGCCTTAAGCAATTCATTTTGCCGACAGCACAGTAAATTGCCATGTAGCCTTGGCCCTTTATTAGTAGCAATGATTAAATCCAATTTTAGTTGTACTTACTACATTTTCTCTACTGCCTATAGGGCATCCCTATGGGGGGGGGGAGAGGAGGTGCTGCTTCTAATCTTAATCTCTCCATCTTTTAGCCAAAAATCCACTCTGTACATTTTCAGCAAGATATTCTCTACCTCTGTTTATGCTAATTATTTTCCTACCATGTAAGATATTTTTGCTGCTGTTTGAGAAAGCAGGTCAAAATGTTTGAAAACTGTTGTTTTAGATAAAATATAGTCCACAATATGTCCTTATGCAGTAGAACTATTGCATAAAAGAAAATCTACCCTTCCCACTGTATGCGCTCACACGTGCTTGTGTGTGTGATGAATCCTATAAGAAACCAAGGATTGACTTCACATATTATGGGACCAGAACATTCTCGTATGTTAACTCTGTGGGTGAATTCTCACAGGGCGTGTAACTATATTATTTAACTCTGCAAAGCAAGTCGGGGTACAGTTTGTGTAAAATGTATTATAGAAAATGAAGTTGCAAGCTCTCATATGTCATGAACCCTGGCACATTTCTTGAAGTTCCACTGGATAGGAATCTGCATGATTCGGCTTTAGTTTCCAGGCTGAGTTCACACGTTAGATATGTGCAGTGTGTCTCAGAACCTCATTTTATTTGCAAAAGGATTCCTGGCCTCCGAGTTTGGGTTGGATCCAGAGGCCCTCAATTAGTCTGCAGGAAACATTTTGCAAGTTTTACCCAGAGTCTCAGGATGGATCCTGTTGAAAGCCAGCAATTCAGACTGAAGCCTAGTCCTGCTGCCCACTGGAAGATGGCATGTGCCTGCATCTTGTGGCTGAGATGCCTGGGAAAGCGGAGGGTTTGCTTTCTCACCGCAAATCTCAACATCTGGTAAATTGGCTTGCACTATGGCTGCTGGAAAGGTTCTCAGCAAATGTCCTTCAGGAGCATCTTGGGAGTAACCCTCAGTGGAATAATACCTTAGGGTTTTACAAAAGATTTTTCTCTATCTTTCTTTGTCTAGTTGTGGTGGTGTCCTTTGCCGCAGGGAGTGAGAAGGAGACATACCCAAGTAGTTTATTTCATGACCCAGGTGGCATCTGGGTCTGGTTTCTGACAGTGGTGCCATGTTCCAGGGCAGGAGAGATGGTCTTGCAAGCTCCCTACTGAGTCCAACCGTGTACCATGCTGGCAGCCCCTGCAGAGCACGCTGAGCCAAGATAGCTTCTGTTGTCTTGACTCGTCCATGATGCGCCCTAGGAACAACTGGGGAAGGAACCCCCTCGGTGCTACCAGCCTCTGGCATCTCTTCACACGTCTCCTTTTGTCCATCTTCCTCTCTGTCCTTCATCTTCCATCCAGTCCAGGCGCTATGCACCTGCCAGGGGCTTCCTGATCCCTAAGGAAGGTTCCCTCTGCCCTATTTCTCATCATGACTACCCCGGCTTCTCGCTCCTTTCCTCCTCTCTGATCCAGATGTTCCAGTACTAAATGGCATTCCTTTTGGGTCCTGCTGAGTGCAGATTTGGAAATGTGGGCTAATGGAGGATCCTGAGTTAATGGGCTTCCCCTCCCACGCAACACTTCTTGGAGCTTTTCAGACAAGCTACTTCAGCCTAAAGGAGGCAGCGGAGAGGTAGGAATTTCTTGCTCGGTGTCAGGCCACAAGTGAAGAAGAGATTTTGACAAGGGGACATGTCAATGCCTTTGAACTCAAATTGTAGACATGGCCGCCCATCTCTGCCACCAGGGGAGTGAGGGGCGGGGACCCTTCCTCCACCCTCTGACACTGCCTCTTCCTCTTTCACATCTTCTCTAGCTCTGTGGCTGCCTGGGTTGGTGTCTGTAAAGTTTGGACAGGCTCTGGATGAACCTTCAGCTGGCATCCAGGTCTGAGCTGGGGCCATGCTCCTGAGTCCCTCCGGCTCTGTGACCTGAGGAAGTCATCTCACGTCTCCTCATCGATGTGGCAGCGATAGTTATGGTGGCTTCCCAGGAAGCTGCAGAGAGCAAACCCAGGACTGCAGCCCAGGCACGATCCAAACCACAGGCCGTGATCTGTATGTGTGATGTTATTATGGAGCCTGATTCATCGGGGAGACCCAGAAGACAGAAGATCCAGAAGGAACGTTAGAAAATGCCCTCCTGCTGTGGTCTAAAATATCACGTGGTGTGCGTCTGTTGCGCTTCTGGCTCTGGGTGGGTGGAAGGCTGCTTTGTAGTGGACCGGAAGGAAGCGACATGGCCCTGACTAAGAGAAAAGCCAACGTGGCGAGACGTCAGAAGTAGAGATATGAAGGCCAGTTTGTGTCTGGGAGATGCAGGTGGGGCAAGGAACCCGCCTTTGAATCTGCCACTCCTTGGTTTCAAGGTCTCTATGCCGCTTCCTTTAAAATGCCAAGATATATCCTCTCCAGGGATTGTGAAACCCTCAAGAGGCAACTGAATTCTCTTGGGTAAATTACCCAGAGAATTACCAAATCTACCTGACAATTTTAGAGAGTGCCTCAAACAGAGCCAGCGCAGACGGTCGCACTTTGCGAGTCTGGAAGCCGGGGTTCTCCCCAGTGCCACCTTATCTTAACTCGATACTTAGAGGACTAACTGGCATCTTCTAATGAAGGTAAATCCAGGTTGTGTGGAAAATCCAAAATGGAGCTCTGCTCCTTTGTCATGTTCACGTCTCTTCATTCTGAAGATCAAAGCTGCTGTCCTTTGCAGCGATTACTTGACTAACTGTGTGGTTATAGCTTAGACCCAATTAATAGTTAAATGGCTTTTTACTGCTAAAATTATACCTTCCTCAGGAGTTGGGGAGGAACAATAGCTCTGGTCGAGTCTGGTTGCTGTAATATTGATATCCTTCATGAATAGTAAAAAGATTGCTTTTTTTTAACCTTTCTTGGTTAAATTGATCTCTTTTCTACAGGGACTTATAGAAATGGGTAGCTTATGAAAACAGCCTAAACAGTGGCTGTTGGGGATGAAATAGAAGTGAAAAGAGATAATTTCTCCTGGAAATCCACGAAGCAGCAGGAAATGCTCTGACATACGAGGTTCATAGAGACTTCAAATACTTTGTCTTCTTTTTACCTGGTCTTAGAAGTTAAAAATGTTGTTTGACAGTTTTTTCCTGCCCATGTTTTTTTAATTTCCCCCCTAAACAAAAGCATATGATGTATTTTGGTGGGGTCCGTCTGTTGTCAGATGTTTAATTTCACATAGTTCATCCAGAATGGTCCCTATGAACAAATTCCTAACATCATAATTCATCTAAAATGAAACTCATTTCCCAGGAGCCTCCCCAGAGCGTCCCCGGTGCACCTGCTGGCCCGGCGGGCAAACGCACCTTATACTCCCGAAAAAAACCAAGGACATTGAAATCATCTTTGTGACATGGGACTTCAGCGTCGTTTTGGATAACAGTCTGCAAACTGCATTTACCAAGGAAAAGAAAAAAAGGCATCTTGCTCCCAAATGTTGAAAGGCAGACAACTAACGGCGTATTTTTAATTACCCGACCGCTTTAGCACAGAAAGTAGTCAGTGTATAGTTACCTTCAATACGTAGAGTACAAGTTATTAGTGCATGAAAATGGCATCCAAGTTCTGTTGCTGGGTCTAGTAATTTTGGATATTTTCCATGCTATTACTGCCTGCTCCATATACCTTTACTGGTTCTTTTTGAAATTAACTTAATGGCACTCTGCAGAAATGGACTGCCTACTGAGAGTGAGCGCTTGCCTGCGAAGATGGACTGAGCTCCCACTGAGAGGCACTGATTTGGCACAAACAGAGAAATGCTTTAGCATTAATTTACTTGAGTATCAAATTATTCAAAATAAATAATTAAAGGCTTTTTAGGAGTCGGAGTCAATATTTGCTTTCAATATTTTGGATCCATTAACACATATCCCATATTGAGAAGGGCCGGGGCCCTGCCAAGTCCTGCCGCCACAGCAATAGATCCCTGAGCTTGCCACAGGTTTTTCCCTTCAGGCATTAAATGTCGTTTCCCTGTCCGTGAAATTTCTCGGCGGCCCCCATTATGCTTCTCTGGCGAGCCCATCATCCCCTCACAGCTCCAGCGGTTTAGCAGTGTCTGATGTCCTTCTCTTTTACTAGCCTGGGGCCTGCAGCCCTCCTCCCAGCGGGATTTCTCTGTGGGGACAGGGTCCTTGGAGAGAGAGCTGCAGGAGCAGGAGGCCTGTGTGATCCCGGGGAGACTGGAATCGTGGCAAGGTCGTGCTGCGGAAAAGAGCCCCTGGACGCTGCTCCTAGAGTGGCAGTTTGACCTTGTTGTGGATCAAATCAAAACGCATCTCCGCGGTCACACTCCGGCCCTCCCCTTGCTGGGAAGCTCCCACTTCCTCAAACTTCCTGCAGTCCTGGGCTTCAATTTGTAACAGTCATTTGCAGTACGGGGAGCATACAGTTTCCCAAGCGATAGCCTAAGAGGCCGTAGAGGGGTCTGGCCTGGTGGTTCCTCAGCGCTGAAAGGACACGGTGATTGTCTACCATGTGCGCATGCGCATGTGTATGCCCTTGCACAACATGGTCAAGTGGTTGGCAAGCAGGAATGTCACCTCCTTGGGGCTGGCCCTGTGGCCGAGTGGTTAAGTTTGCGCGCTCCGCTGCGGGCAGCCCAGTGTTTCGTTGGTTCGAATCCTGGGCGTGGACATGGCACTGCTCATCAAACCACGCTGAGGCAGCGTCCCACATGCCACAACTGGAAGGATCCACAACGAAGAATATACAACTATGTACTGAGGGGCTTTGGGGAGAAAAAGGAAAAAGAAATAAAATCTTAAAAAAAAAAAAAAGAATGTCACCTTCTTACATTATTACGGGGGGCAGTGATGGGGGCACCCAACCCTTTGAGACTGAGTGGTCTCTGAGTATCTATGGTTAACCCATTTTAAGATTGTCTGAAGCAGACGAGTAATATGAATATCCCTTTAATTTCTCTCTCTTGCTCCCTCACCATCCAGAAGCCAGCAAGGACCCAAAGAGTCATAGAGAGAAAAGAGAAAGCAGAGTTAATTCTATGAAGGGCTCTCCAGTCACCCTCCATAAAGACAGGACAATTTCCATTTGAAAGGGATGACTATTAATGAGCTCTATTCTCCTAGCCTATCACCCCACAAGCAAAGGGGCTGCTTTGAACTCAACAAGGTCTATTATGGGTGAAATAAACCCCTCAGAACAAAGGGCAGTTCAAGTACAGACTTACACACGCTGATGGCACCCGCTCAACCCCACTTCAGTTCCACTGGCTACTCCCATCTCATGACGCCATCGCGTCTCTGAGGACTGGACTCTGTGCCTCCCCATGGGACCCCTGGCTGCGCAGGCACCTCTGCAGTTCTGGGACATGGGGCCCCAAAAGTAGGCTTCTCATTGGTGGAAAAGTCCATCCCTCATTTTCTATAGGTTTGAGAGAGCTGTGAGTAAGAACTTTTCAAGGTTTTATCAAATGTCTCCCTTTCTGAGTATCTTTTATTCATGGGGAAAATAACACCGTTATAAACGTGGTAGACTAGCCTTTTTGGCGGCGTCTGAAACGAATATTTTCTGCCTATAAGTTCAGCAAATAGCACTGAACAGCAGTAATTGGAGAACACGGTCTAAATTCCCTCCTCATTGCTGAACAGGAGAAATTTGGCTTCAGATGTTAATCATTTTAGGCATGGATTTCATTTCTATTATACTGCACAGTATCTCGGGCACTCTGAAATCAGGCATGCACACAACACTCTTCACACAAAATGACGAAAAAAGAAAGTGGGGTTCCCCCAACCCAAATCCGGCCGAGGGGGAGAATTCCACTCTGCTCAAATGCAGCAGCCCAGTCCCACCTTGGCTGCCGTCAGTACCGTGTGGGCACACACAGTGCGTGTGCAAGTGAGTGTGAGCACAGCTCTAACACGCTCCACCTGTACTCCAATTTGCTCACATATTTGTGGAGCACTGAGACTGTCCTCAGGAAGACAGGACAGTTTTGAGGGTCAAGGCAGTAAGACGTTGGAAAACTAATTTCTGCAGAATCTTTAATTGTCATAAAAAATCAAACGATGGCATTGTCGATTACACACCCTCTTAAATTGTCTATTGGAGAGGGACATTAATAATTATAAAGATGCTGGGAGAGGTGGTAAATCACTCACAAACCAGGGTGTCTGGCTGTGCAGGTGAAGCATACGTTGCATATAAGGAGCACTGACTTGTGAGCTCTCCATCCACAGGAAGAAAAACCATGTTCACTATGATTTAGGTGAAATTATGTGGGCTTTTTTGTCTTACAAAACTGGAGACAAGTCATGTTTCAGCAACAACTCAGAAAGCTGCACCTCTTAGCTTTATTCTATCCCCAAGAGATGTCTCCCCCTCTAATAGATCTAATAATACGCTGTAATCATCTTCCATATATGTACTCACTTACACCGCGGCTCTATTATTACGGAACCCCTGGCCTTCTCTTCTCAGGACTAAATAATCACATGCAAGCAGCACCTTGTTCCCCTCCAGAGCTTTAAGGAGGATGAGCCTGTCCTGTGGTTTCAGTGCTTCTGGTTCTTGTGCATGCATCAGGGACTCTGTCACTGTTCACTTTTCAGCATGAATTTCTCCTGCTTCTCATGGTTTTCATCACCTCTCTCCTTTCAGCCTGAGCAGGTGGACGAATTTTCTGAGGTCCCTACTGTGAACTCCACCATCCTGGTGTCTACAAGATTTACTTTTACTGTGTTTTTCCTTGTCAAGATATAGAATGCTGCCAGACCACAGAAACCTTCCTCATGTTCCCTTCCAGTCACTACTCCACTAAAGTAGTTATCCACTAAAGATAACCACCACTCTGACATCTATCGCCATAGTTTAATTTTACCTGTTTTAAAATCTTATGTGTATGAAATTATATGTTGTCTATCTTTTGTCTGCTGCATCTGGCTTCTTTAGCTGAATAATATTTCTGCAAGATTCAACCATAATATTGTATGTAGCAATAATACGTTCTTTTTCACTGCTGTATAATATTCTACTGCATGGAAGTATCACAATATAATTATGTGTCCTACTTTTGATGGATATCTGTGGGTTTCTCCCAAGTTTTTGGCTATTACAAATAGCACTGCTGAGAGTATGTTTGTACATGGCCTTTGGTGAACATATGGATGCATTTCTATTGGGTTTATCTAGGGGTAGAATTGTTGGGTCATAGACTATGTGAATGATCAGGTTTATTAGAGACTGTCAATCAGATTTCCAAGTGGCTGCATCAGTTCATACTCTTAATCAGCAGCGGGTAAGAGTTCTGGTTGCTCCACATCTTAACACTTAGCATTGTCAAAATTTTCCCCTTCCATCTGGTGGCTGTTGAACACTATTTAATACGCTTGTTAGGCATTTGTTGAAACTTTTTACTGAAATGCTCATCACCTCTTCGACTTTTTTGTTTGTTTGTTTTGGTGCTCATACTTTTATTTTAAACTAAACTTTTTTATTTTGAGGTAACTGTAGATTCACATGCAGTTATAAGAAATCATTCTTGAGATTCTGTGTACCTTTACCCAGTTCCCCCTAATGGTAGCATCCTGCATTGCACAGAACAGTATCACAACCAGGATATTGATGTTGAGACAGTCAAGATACAGACTGTTTCCATCACCCCAAGGATCCCTCATGTTGTCCTTTGATAGCCATATCCTCCTCCTTCTACCTCATGCCTAATCCCTTAGTAACCACTAATCTGTTTTCCATTCTATAATTTTGTCATTTCAAAAATGTTGTGTAAATGGAAACATGCAGTATGTAACCTTTTGGGATTGGGTCTTTTTCACTCAGCATAATTCCTTTGAGATTCATCCAAGCTGTGTGTGACAATAGTTCATTCCTTTTTATCCCTGAGTAGTATTCCGTGATATGGACATACCACAGTTTGTTTCACCATTCACCTGTTGGAAGACATCTGGGCGGTTTCCACTTTTTGGCTATGAACATTCATGTACTAGATTTTGTGGGAATGTGATTTCATTTCTTCAGGATAATGCCCAAGAGTGCAATGGCTGGGTTGTATGGTAGTTGCATGTTTTAAAAACTTTAAAAGAAACTGATAAACTATTTTCTGGAAGGGCCATACCATCTTACAGTCCCAGCAGCAATATTGGAGAGATCAGTTTCTTTGACCCTTGTCAGCATTTGATGTTGTCACTGTGTTTCATTTTAGTCATTCTGGTAGGTATGTGGTGATATCTCGTTCTGGTTTTAAGTTGCATTTTACAATAATGCCATAAATTACATAAACACACATACATCACACCAGTGTACATGTTTATGGTTCTGGATTCTTTATTCTACCCTTGCATTATGTGTTTTAGTTATTGAGTCAGGTAATACATCTTTATTTTATTAAGACCTATTAAATTTTCACCTTTAAGAGTGTCATTTGCATTTCCACATCAGTTTTAAAACCAGTCAACTTCACACACAAAAACCTCTTGGGTTTTAAGACTAGGCTTTTGTTGACTCTCTATGGAATGGACATAATTACACTAGCGAGTCTGCTAACGGATGCTCAAGGTATGTGTTTCCGTTCACGGTGTATGTTTCTGTAATTTCTCTCAGCCATTTGCTGTTTTCTGTGCAGAGTTTGTACTTCCAGCAGATTTATTCCCAGGTATGTGATTTTTGATGTTGTTATGACTGGTGTCACATAAAAAAGTCATTTTCTAGCTGTTTATTTCTAGTGTATAGAAATGCAATTTTGATTTTTGTACATTCACTTTGATTTCAGAGACTAGAAATTCACTTATTAAACCTAATAATTTACCTGTTAAGGTTTTCTATGTACATGATCATGTCATCTGAAAACAATGAGTTTTGGTACTTCCTTTCCAACACTTATACTTTTATTTTTCTTGCCTTATTACACTACTTAGGATGTCTAGTACAATATTCTACTGATAGTGACAATAGCAAACACTTTATCTTCTTCAAAATTTCAGGGGGAAGCTTCAATATTTCATTAGTAATTATCATCTTTGCTGGAGTGTGTGTGTGTGTGTCTTTTATCAAGTTAAGCAAGCTCCCTTCTAGTTCTACTTTGTTAATTTTTAAAATCATGAATAAATGCTTAATTTATTGAATTCATTTTCTGCATCTGCTATAATGATTTCAGAGTTTTTCCTTTATTTTAACAGTGTAGTCGATTACTCTGACTGATTTTTTTTGGTGAGGAGGATTGGTCCTGAGCTACTGTCTGTTGCCAATCTTCCTCTCTTTTGCTTGAGGATGAGTGTTGCTGAGCTAACATTTATGCCAATTTTCCTCTATTTTGTTTGTGGGATGCTGTCTCAGCATGGCTTGACGAGTGGTGAATAGGTCTGCACTCAGGATTGCACCCAGGATCTGAACTTGCAAACCCTGGGCTACCAAAGCAGAGCATATGAATTTAACCACTACACCACCCAATCTGGCCCCTAAACTGACTGATTCTCAAATGTTGTACCAATACTGCATTCCTAAAATAAACCCCATGGAGATGTAATGAATTTGCTGTTTTCTTTAGCATCAGATTTGGTTTGTTGATATTTTATTTGATATATTTGCATCTACATTAATGAAAGAGATAGGCCTGTAATTTTTCTTTTTCATAGTATCCTTAATGAATTTTGATGTCGAGATTATATTGGCTTCAAAAAACAAATTAAGGGAGTGGCTTCTCTTTCCTAGTCTTTGAAAAAGTTTGTGCAAGATTGGTGTCATTTCTCTCTTAGATGTTTAGAAGAATTCATCAGGGAGGTCATTTGGACATTGAGTTTTCCCTATGGATACCTTTGAACTACAGATTTAATTCCTTTAATATACGTTGAACTTTTCAGATTTTCTATTTCTTCCTGAGTCAGTTTTGTATCTTTCAATGAATTTGCCCATTCCACCTAAATTCTCCAAATGTATTGACATGAAGTTGTTCAAAATACCACCTTTTTTTTTTTCCTGAGGAAGATTAGCCCTGAACTAACATCTGTGCCAATCTTCCTCCACTTTATATGGGAGCTGCTGCCACAACATGATTGATGAGCAGTGTATGTCTGTGCCCAGGATCTGAACCCGTGAACCCAGGCTGCTGAAGTGGAGCACGCCGAGCTTAGCCACTACTGAGTGGGGCTGGCCTCTCAAAATACCATCTTTTAAACTATCTTCTTAGTGTCTGAAATATCTATAAAATATCTATGCTGATGTCCTTTTTTTTTTTTCTTTTTGGCATCAGTGTGGTGCTTCCCTTTTCCTTGACCACTATCTTTAGATCCACTTATATATTTTGTTAGACTTTTCAAAAAGTCAACTGCAGGCTGCTTTCATTTTCTGCTAAATTTACTTGATATTTTGCTGGTTTCCGCTTTTACCTTGACTCTTCTTTCTTCTGCTATTTCTAATTTGCTATTAAATCCATCTGTTGAATTCTTAAAGTCTGTTATATTTTTCATTCCTTTGGGCTCAATTTACTTTTTGGAGTCTTGACGTGGGTACTCAGGTCATCAGTTCTCAAAGAGCCTTCTTTGAACCCTGGGGATACTAAGGAATTTAGGGGAACCAGAAGGTCAAAAATATTTTCATAATAATACTGACAACATTATACAATATTTATTACCTTTTCTACTGTGTTGTCATTTGTACTGATGTTGTAGAACTAGTGGTGAATGAAATCGTTGGTGCCCTGCCTTGAATTAGCATAGCAGCACCAAACTGTATTAGTAGATACTATGTTCTTTAATGTCATGTACTTGCAAACAAAATCCTAGTTTCACTGAAAAATATATTTGATGAATGGTAAAAAATATTAATTTTATTTTGCTTTTAATATTGTGCATGGCAAAATGTGAAGTATGCCTAAAGCATTTCTGCTGAATACAGAAGTCCAATGACTGACTCAAAGAAAAGCACTTCTGTGATTGTTTGAGGTGCAAAGTGAACGAGCCATTTTTTTTTCATAGATTGTGATTTTTACTTGAAAAAATAACTGACAGACAAGTTATGCTTATTCCAAATTGGGTATTTAGCAGACAGTTTTTCAAAAGAAGAATCAAATGCGCCTGTCATTTCAAGCAAAATAACTGAGAGTATTTATTGCCAATAAAAAAATTCAAGGTTTAAGCAAAATGGAAAATTTTGGAAGACTTGGATCCACCAACCATTGATGCACCGTGCTGGTTTGCCCAGGACTGGGGGCTCTCCTGGGCTGTAGATATTTCAGTGCTAAAATCTGAATGGTCCCAGGAAAACTGGGAGGGTTGGTCCCACTAACTGTGAACTTGATAGCTTCCCAGTATTGTAAGACTTTTATGATGAGATAGGCAGAGATATTAATGAATATAATTAAAAAATATTGCGTAAAGACGTGTATCAATATTTGGAAGTCTTCATAACTCGGAACACCAATATTTTCCAAACAAACATTGCACAGTTCTGAAGTCACGAATGAGTGAAAGATCCATCCGATGTGTGAGCTAGACCAATGGATTGTAATGTGTCAGGACAGAGAAAATGCAGTCACATGCGTTCAGATTTCACATAGCAATTAACCTTTCAGAGAAGACACCTGCCAAATTTTGGTGTAGTATCAAAGAAGACTATGCACAATTATCTGACAAGGCTATTAAAATATTTCTCCTTTTTCCAACTACATATCTGTGTGAAGCTGAATTTTCTTTATATACTTCAACCAAAACAAAATATCACAACAGATTGAGTACAGCTGCAAAGATGAGTGTCCAGCTGTGTTCCATTGTGCCAGACATTGAAGAAATTTTCCAAGATGCAAAATGATGCAACATTTTCACTAACTATTTTGTTTTAGAAAATATATATTTTTTCCTAAAATGATGTTACTATGTTAACAGTCATGGGTTTATTATTGTTATTTTAAAATGAATTAAATATTTTTAAAATGTCTCAATTCTAATTTAGAATATGGTAAATAACAATGGATATTATGCACATAAACAAAAGTTCTTCAGGATCTGCAATAATTCTTAAGACTGCAAAGGGGTCCAGAGACTACAATATTTAAGTGCCTTTCATTTAGATCATAATTTTTGTGCCTTTTCATTTTTCAATACATGCATTTAAGGCTACAATAGTCTTTCCAGGCACTGCTTTATTTGTAAATTTTGTTATATCTTGTTTTCATTATTATCAGTCCAAAATGTTTCTAATTTTCATTATGATTTCTTCTTTGATTGTATATTACTTAAAATTGCATTGCTTAATTTCCAAGCAGTTAGGAAGTAATTTCTGGTTATCTTGTTATTGATTTCTAACTCAATTCTACACTGATCATGGGATGTCGTCTATATAACTTCAATTGTTTAAAATTTGTTGAGACTTGCTTTATGATCCAACATATATTCCGTTTTAAGAAACGTTTTGTGTGCCTTTGTAAAGAATATGTATTCAGCACTTGTTGGGTGTGGTGTTCTTTATACGTCAAATATGCCAAATTTGTTAATTGTGGCTTTTAAATTCTCCATAAACTTACTGATTTTACTTTTTCTGTTTATTCTATCTTCCACTGAGAGAAGTGTGTTAAAATCTCTACCTAAATTTGGAGGTTTCTGTGGTTTTACTTTTACTTCTGTCTGGTTTGCTTGATGTATTTTGAGGCTATTTTATTAGGTAGAACAGATTTAGAATTGTTTTGTCTTACTGTTGAACTCTCACTTTAATCATCATGAAATAGCTCTCTTTATTTCTATTGATATGTTGTGTTGAAAAGTCTACTTTTTCTGAAGTGAAAACAGGTATAGGAGTCTTATTTGGGCTGGTGTTTGCATGGGATTTTTCTTTTCATTCTTTCACTCTCAACTAGATCATGTTCTTATAAATAAAACAAGTAGCATCTGGTATATATATATAAGCAGCATTCTGGTTAAGCTTTTAAAAATTCATTTAAAATATATTAGTCTTTTAATTTGTATATTTACTCCATTTACATTTAATGTAAACTTTGGTATGTAGGGATTATATTTGACCTCTTATTCTTTTGTTTTTATTTATTTCCTCTATTTTTTTCCCTATCCTGATGTCAATTAACTTAATGAAATATTACTTATTTTTTAATTTTCGCCCTCTATCAGCTTGTTAGTTACAGGTTCTTCTGTTTTTCTTTTAATGATTACTCTAGAGATTGTTGACGGTTTTGGCTGACTTGTGCATTCTTGACGTAGAGTCAACCTCAAATTAGCTCTTTTACTATTTCTCCAACAATGCAAGGACCTTATAACACTTTAAGTACACTTACATCCCTTCTTTCCCCTCTTTTTTATGCTACTATTGTTTCGTATTTTAATTTTATGTATACTCAAAACCCCTCAAAACATTATTATTGTGATTTTAAACCATCACTGTTCCTTCAGATTTACCCCCACTTTTGCCCTTTCTGATGATCTCTGTTTCTTTCTGAATTACTGTGAAGCTATTTATCACCATTTTCCTTTTGCCTAAATAATTTGCTTTAATATTACTTTTAGCGTGGGTCTACTGGAAATGAACTCTGATTTTCCAGACTTCATGTGTTCTTCATTTTCAAAGTCTATTTTAGTGATCATAAATTCTTAAATTAGCTATTATTTTCTTCTAGCATTTTAAAGATTCCTTTCCATTGTCTTTTTTCTTCCTTCATTTCTTTTAAAAAGATAGCTGTCCATCTTATTGTTTTTCCCTTGTTTATCTTTGGCTGCTTCTATTTTGTTTTTGTCTTGTTGAAGAAGATTGGCCCTGAGCTAACATCTGTTGCCAATCTTCCTCTTTTTTTTTTCTCCCCAAAGCCCCAGTACATAGTTGTATATCCTAGTTGTAGGTCATTCTAGTTCTTCTATGTGGGACGCCACCACAGCATGGCTTGATGAGCGGTGTGTAGGTCCACACCCAGGATCTGAACCAGTGAACCCAGGCCGCCAAAGCAGAGCGTGTGAGCTTAACCACTAGGCCATGGGGTCAGCCACTGGCTGCTTCTATTTTTCAGACTTTATTTTGTTTTTGATTTTCAGTTTTAATATGAAGTGGTTTATGCATCTATCCTTTTGGGGGGTTTCTAGAACATCTTGAAATTCTTCTGTCAGAGTTGGACAATTCTCAGCCCACATCTCTTCACACGATGCTTGTATCCTCACCTTTCCAGTTACCGTGTTAGACTTCTTCATCTTGTCCCATGTATTTCATATGCTCTTGACTATGTTCTCCATTGTTTTCCCTCTGTGCCTAGTTTGAATATTCCATATTGCCCTATCAGTTCATTTATCCTCTCTTCCACTGTGTCTAATCTTCAGTTAAATTAGTTGAATGAATCTTAAGTTCTTTATTATATTTTCACTTTGATTCTTTCTTATAGATTCCAGCTCTTTGATGCAATTCTCTATTTTTCATTTATTTTCTTAAACATGTTCATTATAATTCAAGTTCATGTCTGATTACTCCAATACCTAGATCACCTGTGAGCCTATTCCTTATCATTTTTCCTCTTGATTTTTGATAATTTATTCATATTGTCTGTCTTGTCTGATAACGTTTTTACTTGAATGCCAAAACTTCATATAAAAGTAGTAAAGGCACTGGATGATGTTATTTTCTCCTTGAGGGGGGTGGCATATGGGAAGATGACCTTGACCCTGTGTAGGCTGGCTGTCCAGCTGTGGAAGGGGTGACCTGCTCATGGTTTGCCCTTACTCCTGGGCTGTAGTCCTTCAGGAACCTGCAGTACCTCCCAGGCCCCTCCTCCTCAGCGGGCTCTGAACTTGCACTTTGGTCTCTCCAGCACTGTGAGCCTGCCAAAACGCCTGCTTAGCTTTTAAGGCTCTTGGAAGCTGCTTTCCTCTGGGTTCCTCCTCCTTTGCCCTGGGTCTGCACTCATTGCTCAGCCCTGACAAACGCCCTGGGGGGCATTGGGTGCGGAATATCAGGTTTCCTTCTCTGGGGTTCTCCTTATACTAGACTCTAGGCCCCTCATTTCTGACTGCGCTCATTCCAGCTGTTGTCTTCTCAGCCCGTGGAGACTTTTCCAGGCTACCACTCTCCCTCTCAGTGCTCTTTCCTGTGCTCTATATTCACAAATGCCCCAGTGGAATAAAAGCATCAGTGAATGGAGGGCTCGCTCCAGGCCTTTTCCCTTCCCTCCGTGACCTGGCAACCCTAAGTCCTGGCTGTCTGGATTGGTTTCCAACGTCTTTAAACAGATTTCTTTTCCATCCAGCTTTTAGAGTTGTTCTCAAAGAGAGGTGCACGTCACTCTACTATGGGCCACCCTGTCATAACCAGAAATGTTCACTTCTTTATAAGGGTTTCCCTAAACCCCATCAAACTTTGTATTGGACTTACTCCTAGGGGCTGCTCCTGAACTTGGAGTGTTCCTGGGGGAGGATGAGCTGGATTTGCTCTGGGGCTTGATATTTGAGATGAGGTCATATCCTGTCTGTTTTCCTTTGGATTTTGTTTTATGGTTTGAAATATCCATTGATATCCTTAAAATGCCAAGTTAGGGGTTATGTTCATTCCTCAAAAAGGGGCTGGGCACGTGGGTATCACAGCCTCTATCTCAAATGGAGAAAGAGGAATTGCAAGCATTTTCTCTTGGGAAAACTGGATTTCCGACTTGGAGGGACCCCCGAGCACAAGCTCTCTCCTAGGTGGGCGTTTGGCCAGTTTGCCGACGAAACGTGTGCTGGCCTTCACAGTAACCCAGCAGACTCGTCTTTTCCCTCGATTGGCCAACCTATATTTCAGGCTGCCACTTTGGTAAACTTAATGTGCTTAATACTACCCATGTGGGAGAAAAAGAGAAAGCAGTCTCCTCAGGGGACTGGTGCCTTTGGTTTCGGGCTTGTCTGAGAGAGCCAGCTTCGTTTTCACTGTGCAGCATCTCAGTTATCTGCCTTGGGTTTTAGCTGTCAAAACAAACCAGTTCTGGGTCATTACCCCACGGTGCCAACCAGAATTATGATCCTGGCGGTTTCTCCCCGTATCCCTGCCTCTCAAACCAATAGGCCCCAGATCTTTGCTTCTGTGTGACCCTGAGCATTTGAAACCCTGCGTTTACTTACGCCAGCCAAAGTTACCATAATAACAAAGCATTTGCTGATTTTCCAGCTTTGTCTCTTCCTACTCCTGGCTCAGAGGCTGGATTGTGGTTGGCTTCATTCCATGGCCTTCTTTCATCTTGCATTCCTGGCACCGAGTGCTGGAACAAAGTTAAAGTTGCCACTTAAATTTAGGAAGCTGGGAGGGATGACATGAGGACTAGTTCCCTTAGAAAATGCCTATTTTTCCTAGTTTACAACCTGAAGTTACTGACTAATGGGGCATTAAGCTCATGGCACCATAGGGCGCGGCCTTCGACATTTTCTCTGCTAGGCACAGCTTCGGCATTTGGCGTGGCCTCTGGACCGCCTTCTCAGAATGATTTTTTAATCCATTAAATGAAACCAAATATTGAAAAAAACGTATTGATAGTATAGACAATATAGTAAATTTGTGACACGTGCTTCCTTAACACATTAGTGAACTAGTTTAGTGCTGGGGTCATAAACACTCTTTGCAGAAGGATGCCGAGAATTGCTGGTATTTTGCGTCACATTATAGGTGTTGCAGACATCTCAAAGCATCTCTTGATTTCTCTGACTACTGTTAATGCCACTGTGGTTTGTTGCCTACCTTCAGAATTAGAGGATAGGCTGCATTTCAGTAATTTTTTCTCATCCAAGTTTATGCATCCTTGAATTCTCTCCAGGTTAAAACCTGAGTAAGGATTACTGTGTCTCCAAGGCGGGAGGAGGGAGCATCCGTGTCTGCATGCAGACTATAAATGGGTCAGGCTGTTCTTGCAGCATTTTAACATTAAGCTGGCTTCCTTTCCTCATGAGCCCAGAGCGCAAACTGAATTCATCCAGCATTTATCGAGCAGCTACTATTTTATGCCTGTGCTTGCCGGTCCACGTCACCAGGTGATCCCTGAGCCCTCGGGTCCTGGCGTCTCTGCACAGACTGGGAGCACGGTGCTGTCTAAGCCACTGCACTCGTCGCTCCGTCCAGTGTCACTGGGGTCCCATCCATCACAGTCACTGTCCCTGAAGAGCGGCTGCCTCGGTGCTGCTGTCAGCCTGAGAAAGCCAGTCATACTATTAAAAACCAGTGACAGCATCTCATTTCTTCCTGTGTGCACACACGGACACACACGGGAACAAACAGGGACTGCACTGAAGGGAGGCAGCAAATTAGGGGGACTCAGAGCTGAGCCCTGCTCACACCTGGAGGCTCAGCTCGAGAGAAAGGGCAGCAGAGGTGGGCTGCTTACACCCACAAGCCAACTGGTCAACAGAGAGCATCTACCCAGGACGTAAGTGCAGGTCTTGCTGGAAAAGTCCCAAGACCCTTGAGACAAGCAGCCAAAGGATTTTAGGAACGGCAGGCATTCAGGATGTGGGGTGGAATAACACTTATGGAACTGGGTAAGGGAACCCTGAGCCAGCAAAGGTCTCATGATCCGAGAGAGTCAACACAGCGGTGATGGGGGAGGGGACAGAGGCTAACACCGGGCCAGGAGGCGGACAGGCAGGGGTGCCCAAGCTGGGAGCTAATGGAGAACTGGCGTGTGAAGAAGGCCACAGGTGGATAGCTACAATCCTCATTCTAAGGGAACTGTGTCATTTGCCCAATATTTCCCTACTTCTAACTTTTGTAATGAAAAAGGTCACTTGTAATAGTAGTAAAGAAAAGAAAACATCACCAACAGCAGCAACAAAATTGATCACCTCACCAGCCAAGCCCACTGCTGACATTGTAGGTCTGGAGCGAGAGTAGTATGGACACCCATGTGCCATATGACTGTCTCACCAAACCGTTGGATAAGACACCATCACTCCTCCTCCATTGACAAGTATGCCTCCATCGCTCCCTGGAAGGCTGGGCTCCAATGTAGACGTGCTGGGCTCCTTGGCTTCTGTGGACCACGCTTCTCAGGCTGCATCTTGCATTGTGAGGATTTTACGTACACACAAGCTCTGCTCCTCTCACACACATCAACGGTCACCCCAGGGCCATCCTTTGAGCCTCTGAGTGGTCATGCTTCAAGCAAAGCAGGCCATAGAGGAAATGGACTTGAGTCATCTTGGCAGAGAATCCTGGGGTCAGACAGGGTCCGTGAACTCCAGGTGGGCTTATATCCTGCGGTCCTCATGACCTCGACCCGTCAGCTGGTAGGGAACTGGCCCAGAACCTCTTAAAGTTCAGGGTACAGGGCAGGACACCCCCCCCCCCCCAAGGAGGGAGTGGCATCATACAACTCAACCATGCTCATTTTGTCATGCTGCCCTCCAACCCTACTCCACGTGCTCTGTGTGCACAAGGTTGAAATTGGCGTACGTGCCAGGTGGATTATATTCTCACTTTCTATTGTAACACAAATATTTTCCTTGTATCTACGTAGTCTTTGTAGTTAAAATATTTCATTTATTACCCTGGAAATATATAATCATTGTAGATAAACAAGAAAATACAGAGAACTATGAATAAAAGAATTACTGCATATTCCCAGAACCCTAGATAGGCGCTATTAACATTTTGTGTATTTCCTTTCAGAATGTTTATGATACATATTCATATATATTTTTGTTTTCAGAAATAAGATTTTCCTGTAATTGTTGTTTCATAGTTGGCTTTTTCTGCATTTACTATATTTTAAATTTCCCCAGGCGAATACATGTATTTCTCCAACATTTTTCGTAACGGCACCCAGTGTTTAATGGTGTGGATAAACCACAACAGCAACAACGATGATAATACTATAACACAAACCAGCTCTGTGCCGGACACTGCGTATGTCATTGTACTGAGGCTTCACGTGATTTCTGAGAGGCAGGTGTTGCTGCACTCACTTAGAATACTCAGGCACCAGTACCCCAAATTTAGATTATTTCTAAGTTTCTGACATTTTAAATAATATTGTGTTGAACTTGATTAGCAAGTAATCTTTTGGACTTGTCACAGTTTTCCTTCAGAAAAATTCCTAGATAGAATTGCAGGGTCAAAGGCTGTGCATGTTTTAAAGAAACTTTATACACATTGCCAAATTTCCCTCTAGAAAGCTTTTACCAAGTTGAATTTTCATCTAGCAACATGAGAATGCCCCTTTGCTTCTACCAGGTTATTGAGGACTCTGACAGCATCGTTAAAAAGCAAAACAACACAAACAAACAAACCCTAATAGAATAACAAGGACACAGTAAGAACTCTGGAAAATCAGAGAGCTGCGACCCTGGGTGAGCCGGCATGCTCTCCCATAAGTTTATTAACCATTCGTATTTCTCTTTTGTGAATCACCTTGCCACTATTTGCCCATTTTTCCGTTTGTCTTTTTCTTATTGACTTGCAAATGCTCTTTTTTATCTGAAGGATAATAACCAGAGACTAGTCAGGTATTCAGCAAACGTTTTCTCTCAATTTGTTTCCGTTATAACTTTTTATTAGGCCTATCCCCTTTTAGCAGTTTTTTCATTTTTATTAGATAAATCTCTACTAATTCCTTCTGTTTCCTTTTTTTGAAAATTTTTACTTATTTATTTATTTTTTCTTCTGTCTTCTTATTTAGGTCTTGTGTTTGAAAAGGCCTTTCTCTTACTAAATTTATATATTTAAAAAAATCATATATGTATATATATATATATATCCCTCACATGTTCTTCTACAGTCACGTACCACAAAATGATGTTTTGGTCAATGACAGACCCCATTTATGATGGTGGTCCCATAAGATTAGTACCGTCTAGCCTGGGTGTGTAGTGGGCTGTACCATTTGGTTTGTGTAAGTGCAGTCTATGATGTTCGCACAATCACAAAATCGGCTGACAACACATTTCTTCAACGTGCCCCTGTCATGAAGAGGTACACGACTGTGTGTTATTTCTCATTTGCTTCTTTATTTCATTTGGAATTTACTTGTCGTGAGATATGAGATAAGGATCTAGCTTCTTTTTTTAAGCATAATTAACCAATAATTTAGCACCAGGCATTGAATGATCTATTCCTCCTGCGTAAATTTGAAACCACACTATTGTTTCTGAATTACCTCAGGGCTTGCACTTTTAGTCTAAGTTCTTTGTCCAGCTGTATTCATCTGGATTTTCTGGAGTCACATGGTTCTCTGCACGTGACATGCATAGCAGTTTATGTAAAATTGGAAGTTCTTCCCCATTACTCTTATTTTTCAAAGGTTTCTTGCTTGTGTGTGTATATGTGTGGAGTTATGGAAGATGAAATACAATATTCACTTTTATGAGCTGCATAATATTTACCAATTAATATGTCAATTTTCTAAAGCAATGTCGAATGATAGCTTTAGCTTCTCTAGAATTTTTTAAAAGGAAGATATTTGAATAGACAGCTTTTGCTTTTGTTGAATTCCCACTCCACAATATGTTCCTGGGTGTAACAGTGTGGGCGATATTCTCATCCTTTTCCTCATAGTAAGCCATCAGTCAAAATTTCCTCTTTTTGTCCATCCCTGAAAGTGCCTTTTGCCTTCCTCACTCTGTTGCCATCATCCTCTCGATCTGGCTGCAGTTTTGGCTTACTCTTCTCTTCACAACTTTCACTTGGAGCTAAACCCAGCTGAGGCCAGGTTCTGTTAGGGCCCATTAGGATCCGTCAGTGATTAGGGGTCCGTTTTGCATTGTCTGTTTAGATCTGTAGGTCTTGAATGCCTACAAGATGGTACAAGAGCCCGAATGCACATGGGACTCTAGGCTGGGGCCTCTGTTATGCCGTGTTCTGCATAACTGGGCTGCCAATAGGATCTTTATATCTTTTGTGTTTACTTAATAGAGGTTTATTGAGAATTTGTTGAGAACAAGAAGGTGTGGAAAGAAGAAGAATACAGGAGGTTGGCGTTTCATCCTCCTTTCATTCCCAGCCTCAGACTCTACCATGTCCAGTGATCACTTCTGGCTTAAAAACAGGTAGGAAGTAAACTTCATATTAGAATTCAAAACTATTTGGGGGAGCTCGGGGAGATGGGAAAGTCCAGCATCAGAACAAACCATGGAATGAGCAGTGGAACTAGCCCCCTGTGTCCTCACTGTGTGGTCTCCACTCTCCTAGACTTTGGATGGATCACTCCCAGCCACCCACGAGACCCCTCTGGCAGTTACTGCTCAGCCTGCGTGGCTGCCAGTGTAGATGCAGCCCAGGGCCTCACCCCGAAGCCAGGCTCCCCTTGCTTGGCACCTGAGTGAACTGGAGTGCAGGAGGTGAGCCTTGCTTCCGGCTGACACTTTTCTGGCTTTGTTGGCAGACTGGGGTGCAGGGAGGAGAAAGAGGAACCGCACCCTCAGGATGGCGCGGACTTGGTCCCAGTGCAAGGAACTGCTGACTACTCCGACCCCAGATGTCTGGAACAATTCGCAGCGCCCCTGGGTGATCAGCCCATTTCAGCATACCCATCTCTGGCTGGTTTCAGAGAATTGCTCTGTTTTCCTACTGTTTTGCAAATGCATGAAAATGGCTAGAAATTTTGGTCACCACGTGAGTCCTTTTATTACAACTGAAAAGTAGGAAGGGGTGTTTTTAGTTCAAACAAATAGCATTGCAGGCACAATGTGTTACATTAAGAAAGGCTAATTTTGTATTATTAAATATAATCAGAAACACAACGTGAGGCTTGTCGTGTTGACATGGTATGCTAGGTGCCTTAACGTGGCTCAGCAGGCTGCTTGTTTGCACACTGCTTAAACTTTCTCATCTCATCGATGAGTTTTTGCATGATAACCAGAATATTAAAAATATGTGAAAAGTGGCCTCATGCTTCTCAGCAAATGCAAGCCCGGGTTACTGGGAGGCAGTGCCTCTCAGCAGAACTGCAGGTTGCAAAGCCTCAGTAGCTACTCCAAGACTCTCCTGGATCTGGGCTGAGCTGCATGCTTGCTCTCTGCCTCTTGGTACTGGCCCTGGACCTCCCACATTGCAGCCCCATCAGCAGCCATCAGTGCTGTTAGGCACAGTGGAGGGGAGATGCTCTTTGATCCCAACAACTATTCCTTGGATGGCGAAGCTGCAACTGCCTGGGAGTGACTCATCCCCGGGTCCAGCCATGTTCTCCACATTCTCCCTCCACTTTCCACCACACCACTTTGGAAGGTTCTAGAAGGTTCCTAAGAAGACTAAGGTAGGTGGCTACACAGGCAGATTTTTCTGGACATAGGGATTTTTACGCACTTATTTTCTACAAAGAACAGGATTCTTTTGGAAAAAGAGGAACAAAGAAAGAAAGAGAAGACATTTCACTCTCAGGCAAAATGGGTCTACAGTCTTCCACTATCCTGGGTGTTCTTTAAACAATAAGAGACACTTTGAGCAGAACATTTTAAAGACAGGTGTGATGCTCACCTCCTTTGACCCCAGGACACACCCAGGCCTGCCCCTGCGAGATGCCTGAGCTTGGGCAACACTGCTCTGTCATCGGGTCACATTGCTTAAATAAAGAAGAAAAGAAAAAGAAAGGAAAGGAAAAAACTCATTCCCCAGGAGCCAAAAAAAAGCATAGGAATTGACCATTTGCACATTGGAGATGATAGTGATTTACAGCATCAGTTGCTTCTTCTCAATGACATTTATGGTTTGTGGTAGTAAAAACAAGCTGCTGAGTGATGGCAGACGACCTGCCATCTCATTTGATATGGCAGCACAGGGGACATTCAATCCATCTAGAAGTTTATATAACACATAGATGATACACCAAGATATAGCTCTATTTTTAGCATGTGTTAGTTAGGATGGGCTAAGCTTTGCTGATGCAACAAAACCCTAAAGCTTATTTCTCACCCATGCAAGGTCCACTGTGGGTTGGGCAGTGCCCCAGGTGGGTGGCTTCCATGTGGTGAATCAGTAATCCGGGCTTTTCCCACTTTGTGACATTCTCACCTCAACACATGGCTTCAGCAGGGCAGGAAAAAGTGCAGAGATGTACCACTCACTATCCTGGGCTTTGGACTAGAAGTGATACATGACACATCTGCCCACAATTCAACTGCTAGAACAAGTAACGTGACCCCAAACTAGCTGCAGAGAGCCCAAGACATGTAATCTTCCTCAGCACCATAAAAGAAGAAAATGACATGGGCCTTGGCAAACATGAGGCATTGTCTCTGCAGAGACCACTTGAAAGGGTCTGTTTTTGTTGAAAAACAGACGAGTCAGGGCAGTGGTCAGTAGTGGAGTCCTTCTAGATCTTGTGCAAAACATTTGCTTGACCTGCAGGAGGGATAATGACAGTGTCAGGGGTACAGTGGGCATAGCATCCAGAAGTGGAAGGAGGTTGAGGGTTGCTTCATTTACATGATTACATTTATTTAATTTTCATTTTTAATAGAGGAAGACATGTATATGGTAATAAATGAAATGGTCCAGAAGCAATGAGGATGGAAGGTAGCACCCCTCATCCTGCCCCTCCCACTCTGCTCTGCTCCCTAGATACAACTTGCTTGTCCTCTCTGGTCTGATTGACCTCCACAATTTGAGATATGCTTATAACTCTGTTACTTGATTTATCAGATTTATACAATATTAATTGATACTTCAATGTAGAAAATAAGGATTTAACTTACTTATACTCAGGGACAATATTGAAGCTCTTTGACCACGGGTAGCACCCAGCATTAATCAGCTGTGGTGGGTGCAGGTCAAGGTGCTGGGGTAGGGTACACAGGTGCCCTGTCATACCAGGTGTTAACCCGCTAGTTGCTAATGCTGGGGGAATCCAACCCAATGGAAAGAGACAGGCTACATGGTGGTGGGTGGTAACGAGGGGAGGGGTCATGAGCAATGGTATTTACCAAGTTTTATGGAACTATTACGATACTTTGCAGTGATTAAAGTCCTGTTGCAGCTGGATGTCAGCCCTGTGTACACCAGTCTCACTAACTTGTCCCCATGTTGATATTACCAGTAATATGATTACCTTTCCATTGATTCCGTTGATTACCTTTTAAATTTAAATAATACATCTAACCCTCTCCTTTTGGTTCTATCATCTTGAGCAGTGTATCTTGACTGACTTAGGAAATGACTATATTAGCATCCCAGTCTTTCTGCTTTCCATTTGTTTTTAAATGCATCATTTAAGGTAGATGACTCTTTTTCAGGTAGGTTTTCCTCTAGATAAATTCAAGCACCATGTGAAATTATTCCCCCAGCAGGGGTGGGGACCAGAAAAGGCTCTGGTGCTCCAAGATCCCAATACTATGTCCCCCGCCCTCTGGTATTCAAAGGTCCGTATTGACCAATACAGGAAATTGGTATGACTCTGGCCTCAAGTCACACCTGGTATTCTTGCCTCTTGGGAGACTGATTTTTGTTCCAGGTCTGGTCTCGGTGTGTCCTGGGGCTTTGAGGAAGATGGCCCAGGTCAAGGGCCACGCCCATCTCCTGCCTATAGGCCTTCCTGGAGAGATGGAGTCTTGGCAGTCAGGAGTCCTGGAGGAATGATGCCTTTCCCTACCTGTATCTGTTTCTTGTTGCTGCTGTAACAAATGACCACAAATTTAGTGGCTTAAAACAAGGTAAATGTATTGTCTTATAGTTCTGGAGGTCAGAAGCCCCAAGTCAGTCTCACCTGGCTAAAGTCAGGGCGTCAGCAGGGCTGGTTCCCTCTGAGGCTCTGGTGCAGAATCTGTTTCCTCGCCTTTTCCACCGTCCTGAGGTTACCATACTCTTTGGCTCATGTCCTTTTCTTCATTTCACGCCAACATCTTGCTTGTCTCCTCACATCTCCTACTCCTCATTCTGATCCTGCCTCCTGGTTAGGACCCTTGTGATTGCATTTAGGGTCCACCCAGATAACCCAGGATAATCAGCCTACCTCCAGATCTTTAATTTAATAACATCAGCAAAGTCCTTTTTGCCAAGTAAGGTGACATATTCACAGGTTCTGGGGACGAGGACATGGACATTTTGGGAGGCCTTTGTCAGCCTATCATACAACTGCAACAAGAGTAGCAAAGTTAACAGACGGGATGGAGTAGAATTGTTGGAAGACAATGATTAGTCAGGTACAGCCTGAGCGGAGCATCATTCTGACTCCGGGAAGGGAGACAGAAGCAGCCATGGGCCAGAGGTTGAAACAGGATGTTTAAGACAGAATAACATTTCAAATCTCTGCTCACTGGTACAAGCTGAGAAGGGAGAGTTCCTAGGCACTCCTGAGGCCAAGCTGGCCGGAACAAGCAAGGTAGTTGGGTGCAGAGCCAGGACAGAGCAATCCATCCCAGCCTCATGCTGGCACAGCAGAGCCAAATGCAGACTTCTACCCATCTTAGAGCTAAGCCTATTGATTTCCAGCTGGAAACGGGCATTCCAGTGAGTGAAGTTGAGGTTTCCTGATATTCTCCCTCCATGAAGTACCTTCTGCTGTAGTTTTTCATAATTACCTGAGCAAAGATTTGTTTCAAGGGGAGCTGTAATATAGGAGATGAGATAATTTAAGATTATTCCCTGAGGTGATGTTTGAAACAACAGGTACCAGCAGTCATTGCTTTTGGATTTATTTATATCTCTGAAAATTCCAGACATTTAAGGCAAATTATAGATAAATTCTCAGGTATTAGACAATTTTTCTAGGTTCATAAGGCACTCAGATTCTGGATTCTTTTACTGTGGTAGGCAGTAAATGTGGTCCCCCAAATTCCCTCCCCCTGGAGCCCACCCCTGGCATAATCCCCACCCTGAATGTGAGCAGGACCCGTGGTTGTGATGGGATGTTGCTCCCATGATTGGGTTACAGTCTTTGGTGAAGATGGAGGGTTCCTGCAGATGTAACAAGGCCCCTCCTATTGGCTTTGAGGAAGTGAGCTGCCAGGTTGTTGGAGGGTCCCTGAGAAGGTCACTGTGGGGTGGGGCGCTCTATGACCTGAGAACAGCCCGAGGCTGACAGCCAGCAAGAAAGTAGAGACTTCAGTCCTACAGCCACAAGGAATTGAATTCTACCAACAACCACATAAAGCTTGGAAGAGGCCCTGACCTCCAGAAACAGGCTGCCCTGAGGACATATTGATTGCAACCTGAGACCCTGGGCAGAGGACCCAGCTAAGCTGTGGCTGGACTTCTGACCCGTGGAAACAGTGAGATCATGAATGTGCATGGGTTTAAGTGACTAAATTATGGTGATTTGTTATGCAGCAATGGAAAAATAGCGCACTTTGGAAACAGTAGATATGTGGAGATCAACCTGTGCCATTTACAGAATGGCTGTGTTTTACTGAACCTGGATGGATGTATGGCTCCGTAGATTTAATCACAGAAGAGAGACAAGGAAGGGTCACACGGCACTGGGGTTACACCTCCCAGGGTCAGTGAACTGACAAGTCTCCATCAAGAGACAATGGAAAACCAAAGGGGACTTGAAGTGGAAAATGTCCCAGTGTCTCAGAAGTGGCTCTGATGAGATTTTCACCAGGAAAAACTTTCCATTCTTAAATATTATTGTCTTGATTGTATATTTCCATTTATCATGACAACATTTTCCTCTGCCCAAACAAAGAACAAATGTACTCTTTACAGGATAAAATTGGTCTTCTTTATTTCAGCCAAGCCAGGGGTCTCATAGTCCCTACACTTATAATAAGATCCTAGATTTCAGATGAAAGCTGGTTATTGATGGCCTACTTTTTTCAACATGGTAGCATGTCAATAAATTGGAGAATATTTTAGTTTGTTAGATTTCCCCAAGCATTCTGGAGAAATCCTTAGACAATTTGCCATATAAACTGAGTTAATTGCTTTATAGAGTAGAGCTATGGCAACTATTTAGATATACCACATGACAGACATTCATAAATACAAGACAGACATGTTTGTCAATACAGTGATGTATAAGATAATTATTTTTATTATGTGAATTTCCGAGATGAAATCAAGATAATCTCATCTGAACTAAAGACTGGCATGGCCTCACCTATTGTCAGAGGAACAAGACGGGAAAGCTCTGGGTTATTTTCTGGTTTTTCTCAGTTCTTCCTCATGCATGGAATGTAAATCTCTGGGCAGCATAAAATTGAATAAAAAAATGTAAGTTTAAATTATTTTTTATTTTAAGTCGGGTAGGAGCATAATAGAAAAAGATCATCAAAAACAATGAGAAGAAATAATTGTTAATTTCTACAGTACCTTGAAACAGAAGCCCAGGAGAATAAATGGAATAAGGATACTATTAAAATTTCCTCTTTTATTATATCTTCTCTGCCAGAGTAATTGTTGCTGTGTCCAATATATGCAGGGGACAATTTACTAGCTGTTTTCTATTAGTTTTCAACATTAACATATACAGAAATAAAATGAATAGCAAGCTTTCTTTGCTTAATTAAATGACTGACAATGCATAGATGTTGCTGGACCAACTCTTCTACATAATATCTACAAGCTGAGAGAACCGAATAGAAGTAGCATAAGCAATGCAAACTTCCTCCTTTATTAAGTGAATATTGATGCAATATTGTAGATGATTTTGCAGGCCACCACCTAAGAAGGGGCACGTGGTTCTCCTTCTGCAAGAATTATATATTAGTATTCAGAAAGAAAAAAATTCCTAATATGTCATTTACACACGGGATTAAAGGCTTTCATAGATTCTCTCCTCTGTGAAATCATTGCTCTTCACGGGTGCTCTTCAGTTTGGATTTTTCTGGTGGCACAATGGCATGGAATGACAAGATACAGGAAATTACTGAGGACATGCTGGCTTGTTCCAAGCCCTGAATTTCCTTCATGATTTTTCTAGAAATAGAAAATTGACCTCATTAGGCTCTTTAGGTGTATTCAATGCCGGGTCAGCTCAGTAAGCCACGTTAATTAGCTGTGATCAATGCTAACCCAAAATGAAATTAATAACAGTATGCTTTTTTCTGAGAGCAGGCTTAGTGCTATTTTCTCTCTATCTCTCTCTCTAGACACACACACACACACACACACACACACACACGAATATATATGTATATGAGTGTGACATATATACACACACTACATATATAATTATTGAATCCAAGAGCAGCCCTTTGAGGTGGGCACCATTCATATCTCTACTTTGTAGATGAGGAAACAGGCAGGGAGACTCGAAGTCAGCAAATGCATCCAGGCATATTGATCCTGCATGGGAGAGCTGCACCTGGAGCAGGTGACTGATGGGTTTATACATCCAGCGGGTATTTGTTGAGTACCTACTCTGTACCAGACACTGTTCTGGTACTGGGGACATACAATGAACACAATAAACACAGTCCATGTCCTCATGGAGCCAACATTCTAGATTATTTTTAATGATCTATTCCCTAGTACGATAACACTACCACCCCAGCTAAACTCAGCCAATTAATTACCACTCAAGAAGGTTAATTAGGTATCCCAGGAAAATACACGATTGAGTTATAAGTCTGTTTGCGCAGGCTCTGGGACTTGGGAAAGCAGCCTTCTCCAGTTCGCTGACGGCCTGGTACGCTTGGGTGGACTTTGGTGGGAGTGGGGTGCTGTGTGTTTTGGGGACTAGTTGATAAATTTTTCCCTATGCCCATTCGTGCAGGATGTGCATGATCCTCCTGCTATTTCCTGGTTTTCTGATTTGGAAACTGAAAAGTATCAAATAAAGTATAAAGAGTATTTATAGGTAAATTGACGGTGCTCGGTTTATCAAACAAGTCAGCAGAGATTCTCTAACTTCTAATGGCTGTTAGAGTTTTTGCAGCAAGGGTGGGCTCGAGTGGGCAGAGGCTTCATGTTTTGTGACCCTAAAAATCTAAGACCCCCAAGAAGCAGCCATTCAGGCTGAGGGATTTCTGGGCCATCGCACACTCCACATTTCTTTGGTGCCCCAGTGGTGTTTTCTCACTAGCCATGGCTTCTCTCTCGATTGCCTGTTTGGTGGTACCTGAGCAGTCCCCACTGAAATGCAGACGCTGAAAGGTTTACAGTGGATGTGTACTGCGCCACCAACAGCCCCCGCACTCCTCAAAAGAGCCTTGTGG
This sequence comes from Equus quagga, assembly GCF_021613505.1. Lineage (NCBI taxonomy): Eukaryota > Metazoa > Chordata > Mammalia > Perissodactyla > Equidae > Equus > Equus quagga. The sequence continues at coordinate 180,482,193 of NC_060268.1, read as the reverse complement.
CTGTGAAGACACAGTAATTCACATTTCCAATATTGCTAATAAAATTTAACAAATGGAAAACCAAAATGTCAAACAAGCAATAATACTGATGGTATTTCTCTTAGGCCGAGTAAAGAAAATCATAGTGACTTTAATTGGTTCGAATAATGAAAAGAAGAGAGAGGAAACAACCCTCCATGAGTTACAGTGACTCAACTAGAGGGAGAGTGAGTGTAATTTTGCTAAAAGTCAGTGGTAATAATGCAACTTGCCTAGGAGAGGAGATATTTTAGAATGGTATAATTGACTCGAATTAATTATGAGGGTGATGAATAGTGTCCCGCCTATGTAAATGAGGGTATGCCTGAGATTCGAGTCCGGTGAAAGTGCAGCTGCGCTTTAGTGGACCATGGCGTCGTATTTCATGGAGTTCAAGTTGTAAGGGAAGAGGAGTGATATTTATGGAGTGCAAAGCACTGTGGGACTTTGTGGGAAACCACATGTATTCAGCTTGTCAGAAAACGTCTTAATATTTACTCCTGCAATGCCGAGACTGAAGCCCCCACCTCCACAGCTTTCATTCACCCATTTTCCAGATAGGAAGCTCTGGTAAATCCGCCGCAGCTTTTGTGCCTTCTGTCGTCTCAGATGTTTTGATTATTCCTCTGCATTACCAGGACTGTGACAGGTTTGGGAGTAAATGCTGCTGATGATTTGGGTAACCTCGCTGAATAATCCTCTTGTTGCTGTTTGTCACAACCCGACTCGATGCAGCCAACATTTCACTTGTTGGTGAGTTTCCCTTCAAACTTGAAGCCCTACTGAGGGCCAGCATTCACAGGGGAAGAAATTGTGGCTTTTTTAAAAAAAGGAAGATGTCACTTAGGTCGCCTGAACATAATGTTAAAAGAACAAAGGCAGCATGTGGAATACACTCGTCCAGATGTTTCCAAATGTCCAGATGCCCCATGGGAGGTTCACAAACAGTTGGGTCATCATCTACTGAAGTTTCTTGTGTCACCAAGAGGGCATGGTGTGGACATAGCCTCACCATTGTAGGCACTGAGGATTTTGAAAAAAACTTTATTGTGCCTGGTGTAATAGGGTCCAGACTCTTCTAGCATCCTAAACGTGATCTCGCACCAGCTCCAGGTTAGGTTACCTTTGGAATAGAATATTCTTTCCCAGCCTTTTCGTCAATAGCATGTCTAACAGCTTGCAGTTATATGACAATTCAAGGTTTTTATTTACAATGATGTTGCTAAAAATCAAAACACAAATATAATGGGGAATGTGTCCAAATATCTATAGTTTGATCCATGTTTCAACCATAGTATGCCACATTATGGTTAATTCTGTTAAATATAATTAGGAACGCAACACGGGGCTTGTCAGCAGACATGGGGTGATGGGAACTATACCACCACTGCGCAGGAAGCCTTGTTATATTTTTTATATGTTAGTAGATGTCTACTTAGAATTGATCAAACCTTTGCTTCCGAAACATATATGCCAACACCTCTGCAACACACCATAAACCAGACTCTCAGAAAATAATAATGATGCTTATCAGTCACTCGCCTAGAGTTTGCTTGTGAAAAACCTCCAGCTAGTGTGCTGTTGGAGCTCTTAAAACATAGATCTTTTTGCTGTACTGATAATTCACTCACAGCTTGAGATTGATGACTATGTGAAGTCCATAAAAGATGTTACCACTATATTTTGTTCTTATGATTTATTTTATCATGTTGTCAAGGTTTGCAGAAAACAAGAAACAAATCAATGAATGTCATGCTTAAATATTAAAGAAGGCTGTAATACACATTTTTATTCAGATGCCTTATTCAATCTTGTGGCTCGGAAAAGAGTGGTGGCAACCAAGCTTTTATTTGAATTACTTTTGGAAAAATTAATTTAGGAGGACTGTTGAATTGTGAATGGCAAAAGGTAGCTAACCTTATTTGCTTAAAATAGGAATATATGGTTGCAGATCTCCTTGGAAAAGCAGTTCTAACAAACCACAGGCAAGTGAGTGGATTAAAGCATCAAGAACTTGGGCTGGAGCCTGCTTAACAAGTTCAAGGCCACGGTGGGGATAGGTGATTCGGAAAGGAGCAAAGCAAGAAGACTTTGCTTCGGGGCTGGGGAATGGATGCTGTGCACTTTGCTTTTGAAATGAATCATTTCCTTCATCATTATGTGAAATCAAGATCCCCTCTATTCCTAGGGCATGCACTGTCTGTAAGCATGACATGTTCCAGAATTGCTGGCCTCTCCCACAACTCATTAGATAGCAAGCAGAAAAGAACAGCTAAATCTTGCTTTATTTTTCTGAATTTGACTAGCTTTCCTAAAAGGGGACCTACCTGTGCAGATGTTGTCAACTGCATATTGAAATAATCCAAAGACTTAGAGACTGTGCATTTCCAGGACACGAAAATTATACTCTGAACCCTGATTTCTTTTTAAACAGAGAAGAACGCAAAAAAAAAAAAAAGAAAAAAGAAGAAAAGGAAAGATTCAAAAGACCTATGCCCAAGATGAAACTTCCAGGTTTTATCCCAAGATCAGTATGCGTCAGCCTAATCCTTTCTGGGAACTGAGGTCTGTGCTGGGCTAAGAGGTGAACAGACCCCAATGACTGCCCGGCACTCTGAGGTCCTGAATGCTCTGGATTATCAAAGAAAAAGTAATTAGGTTCAGCATCATTTCATTGCTAAGCGTATTTTATCGTATTTTTTTTATATTCTTGTTTCATGAAAATTAGTGATCAACACATGGTATATACGGTGATTCCAAATTAACATGAATATTCAATTAAGCACAAGACCCTGCTCTTTGACCATTCCCAATAAACTGGAGTTTATTTGAATTTAAAAAACAGATAAATTAGGAGGCGGTTATTTGCATTACAATAGGATTCTTCATTCTAAGGGAGGATTCCTTACGGGATTCTTTTAAATAGAAAGCTCTCCAAGTACTTTGAAAAATATAATTTGATTTTTAAAAATTCTCTTCTCATGTAGTTTCTCAGGAACACGCCTATTGTGTGAAATGAGAGGCATATCTATTTAATTTGGTAATGAGAGAGCCTCATTGCAAATATTTTGGACCTAAAAAAAATTCAGATGTAGTAGCATGAACTTCATACCCAGACCTCAGACTCAAGTTCTGTCTCATTACCGTTTTCCCTTTCTCTTGGTCAGCCCGAATGCAAATTTCAATTCTGTGGGCTCACCTTCACCCAACCCTTGTCCTGCCTGTGCCTAGGCGGGAGGAGATTCTCTGAGGAGCAAATGAGACACCTAGTACCCAAATGGCTGCTGGTAAACTGTGTCTTCCTTCTAGTACACCAAGGAGGAAAGGTAAGCAGAGGACAAGGGGCTCAGACAGGCAACTTCTGGAGCCTCTGGGATTACTCGAGCTGTTTTGGTGGTTTATGGCAAAAGTTGCACATGAATGGGAATGGGCTGGGTCAGAAGCCCACAAAACTACTATTTGTTACAGGCAGCGCCCTGCGTGTGTGTGTGTGTGTGTGTGTGTGTGTGTGTTTGTGTGGTCACCTGGATGGCTGCTCTGCTGCTTAAGTTACCTTGGCCAGTTACCTGGATGGTTGATCTGGTGCTTAAACAGAAGTGCTGAGTGGGCAGGACACCCTCAGATGGATGGGCCTGCAGGAGCATGCCTGGGGCAGCAGGAGGAAGTCTGTCCTCACCACAGAAAACCGTGGTGGAGAAAGCCACTGGGCTGGGACCAGAGCAGCTGGCTATGAGCCTACTGTCCTGGTGTTCTCTCCTGGGCCCTGGGCCCTGGGCCCTGGGCTAGCACGCCAAGCCACTCTCCCTCCCGGGGCCCAGGTTTCAAAGGAGGAGAGGGTCTCGCTCAGCGTTAATAGAACTCAATGATAAACTCTTCTTTCTTTACTGCTGGATTTCCCAAGCCATAGTCAGAGGTCCAATGGCAAATATGGTCGTGAAGTCAAGTAAATTGAGAAACTCCAGTGAGCGAAGTTAATAAGGTTCTGAGAAGTCCTGCAGTAAAGGAGGTTGAGTATCTCGCGTGCCTGGTCAATCCACAAAGGAGACATAGCATGCAGAGTTTCCAGTCTTTTCAAGAAGCATCTCCTGCATTAGGTGCTTAGCAGAACATTGTCTGGAAAGGCGGTGTGGGTGTGTGTCTCTGGGAGGTGTGGAGAGCGGTCTGATCCGGCAGACCCATCCCGGGATGGGAATGTTTCATCTTCTGAACTCTTTGGGGGATATTCGTATATAAGTTAGCAAAGCTTGTTAGCCAGAAAGCATTTCTTCACTGGAGGAATTTGGGACATGGTAGAGAGGCTTTTTTCAGGTAGCAGAACCTTCTGAAATCCAGGAGCTTGGCCCCTCTCTGTCGGTGGGTTTCAGAGTTTTCAGGAGAACCCGGAAGCATCTTCTTGCCCCACCCTCTAACCTCTGATGACTGTTTTTCCTAGCTGCCTTTAGCTCTCCACTCTCTCCCTTGTAGCGGGGTCGGCCAGGGGTGTAGGTCATCGTGAGGTGACCTCAGAGCCACCACCCGAACAGAGGATTCACTTTGTGAAGGTGAAGTGCGAGAAGAAGGTGTGTACATTTCTCTTCCCCTGAAACACCAGGAGAGGCCCCGCGTGAGGTGAGTGCCTCTGGGAGGGAAGCACTGGGCCCTATTTGCTTTCTCTTCCTCTTCTGCTTCCAGCAGGGTCTCTGTCAAATGTCAAGGGGACTGTTGGGTTGAATGTACGCTGTATAGGATTGTGTCTCGAGAGGGTTCAAGTAGAACAGGGCACAAATGCAGGCAGGATTCCAGGCAGAGGCTGTCAAGGCCTGCGTTCAGAAGCTCTTCGCATGTCAATTCATATTCTCCACCCAGCTTCAACCTGTGTCCTCATCGCCCAGAAACCTGCCTGAGAAGCGACGCACCATTTCCTCCCACTTCTCTGACTACAGCTGGGGTGGTTGGAAACTGTGTTTAGATTACAAGTGAAAATAGGGCGGAGCTGACTTCTGTAGGAAGGGCGCTCAGCTGCTTCAAATTAGAACCTTCTCAGCAAAATGTGGTTCTGAACTTATAAAAACTAACATTGGTCCTTTCATCCCCTTCATAGAACAATTTCTTTTCTAACACTTTTTTGAAATGGACAGAAGGGACTTTTGAGGACATCTGCTCTGATGCCCTTATGGGGAGGCCCAGAGCTGGTGGGTTAACCTCTTGCCCAGGACGTCAGGAGGCTGGGGTGGCCCCAGGCTGCCAGCTCTTGCTCTGCTCATCCCAGAACTCCACGCAGCTCCTCTAACAACAGCACCATCGCCTTAGAGAAACCTCATTACTCAATAATTTGACAAAGTGGCCAAACTTTGGGGTGCATGGAGGTGGTGAACAGGGCGCTGAACTAGGTGGCAGGAGACCTGGCCTGGGACGCCTGCTTGGTCTGCTCTAGTGACTTTGGGGAAGTCACGAAGTGGCAGGAGCCTCAGTCTCCTCACCTGGAGAGGCAAGAGACCCACCGTCCCTCCCCAGTTCAGGGGATGCAGAAATCCATATAAACCATAGAGCTTTATACAAATGAAAGATTTTACTAGTACTTTGTTTAGGGTAAACTGAGGGGGAGGGAGGGGCCCCCTCGGCAGATGGCAGTGTTAGCCCATACACTGGCCCTATAACAAGGAAAGAGTTAATAAATGTGTGATGCCAAACCAGGCCCGTCCAGGAAAGGGAGCTGGAAGACCTTGCTTCCTCCCGTTTCGACATCTGCGGCCCCTGGGGTGGTCCTGAAAGCCAGACCCCCCCAGGGGCTTGTATCTGATGGCACTGAGGTCTTCACTCAGATGGCCTCTAACCAGCCGGACGCCTCCAGCCCCTTTGCCCTCCTCACACTCCCGTCTACGTAGGGAGAGTGGACACACCCAGCCTGGTCTGTGCAGGGGACGTGGACATACCCAGCCTGGGAGCCAAGACTCTTGTCCTTTGGTTTCCTGTGATGAGCTCATGATGCAGGAATTACCTGGAATGCATTCTATAGTTTATAAAAAGCAGTTCACAGGCTGCATGCACTCCAGAATGGAGTTGTGCTACCAGGAACACAAGCCCCGAGTTCCTGCGGAGAATGGAGGCAAGCCAAAGCATTTGCTAGGAGCACGTGCACAGGAGAAAGTGGTGCATGGAAAGCCCTGGGGCCGGCCCCTCTTTCCCTTAATCCTCCACTTGATGGAAGGTGTGGAAAATCAACCACAAACCCCTGAGTGGCCTCTCCATACCCCAGAGGCTTGTGCTTGGGTGGGGTGGGCTGGGTGGCCCACGATGTGAAGACCCGCGTCACAAGCCCCTCTCCCCTGGGACATGTTCGACGCTCAAGCCAAAGGATGGTGTAGTAGGGAGGCTTCTTGTGTGGGTGTTAGTTTCCAAGCAGGGTTCCCCTCCGCTGGTGCTGCAGAAACGGCACCACAGCCCTTCCTCCCTCTCAGCACCGAACAGTCGCTTCTCTTTGGAAAGTTCTCAGCCTTGAGGACTCTCATCATGTAAACTCCTGATGGCTTCCCAAGGGCTTTTGAAGGATCTGGATTTCCTTTAGTCAATTGTGCCATTCTTTAGACGGGGACATGTATTCAAGGGGATGGCAGGAAGACCACCTCAAAGCTCAGTCCTATTCAAACGGTTGTTTCTTGAACTTTTCAATAGGCAGCCTCCCGATCTCCTTTCCAGAGAGGCCAGGAGACCTTCTTCAAGGTGTGTCTAAGGGAAAAGCCGCCAAAGATTAACAGCACACTGCTGTGATTTGCACAAAATGCCATGAGCAGTAAGCAACAGAAAACCAGCAGCAGCGTGTTCTGCACTGTCCGGCCATCTCCATGCAGTGCTGCTCCCTGAAATTTCCTACAGATCACGGAGCTTGTCCTCCCCATGTCCTGATGGCCCGTCTTGGAACGGGCCACCAGTGCAGTGCACACACTGTGCTCGCAGGAAGGCCCGTGGCCCCTCCTGGCCTTCACAGCCATCCTCTGCTTCTCTGTCTCTCTTGCTCTGGTTTCCACTGGCCTGGGTAAGAGTGAGTCTGAGATTTCTCTTTTTAAGCAAGAGAAACGCTTTGTGCTTCATGGAGGTGGGGAGCAGGGACATGGTCCTGCTGGTGACTCCTTTACTATGAAGGGAGCATCCGGAAAGGAAAACGAGCAATGGGTCAGGAATGCAGGGTCCCCTCTCCACATGCAGCATCACATTGTCACTCTTGGGGCTTCTGGATAATCAGGGGATCTGGCCCTAAGTAGGAGTCTGAGCCCAAATGAATTTAAGGCCTGCACTGCTCCGTACTGCATATTTAGGACGAAGAGGAGCCGGTGTCTTCTGAAACCCCAAGGTGACACTGTCGCTGTCACCCTGACTCTGGCCAGCTTCTTGGGAAGAAAGCTCCCCTTACATCTTTCCCCCACTTCCTATTGGCCCCTGGAGGCTTGTCCTTGAGTGGTTATTGAAAGCCATCCACTAAGGATTTCCAGAACCCAGCCCTAAGGCAGCAGTCCTGAGGCAGCTCCATGCCCGGCCTCCTCCCTTGTCTGCCAGCCCCGGGGCCTGAAGAGCTCAGGGGTGGCGCCTGCTCCCAGCACCTTTTCCTTCCCAGCTCCACCTCACGAATTCAGACTTCTTGGCGGAGGTCAGCAGGCTTCCTTCCTAAAGGAACTTGGCACCTGCCCAAGCATTTACAAGACCTTGTGTCCGACGGCATTTCTCAAGAAACACTCAGGTGCACATCTGGAGATCTCACGCACACACGTGCACAGAAATGCACACACAACCCGACATCACATGCATGCACACACGTGTGCACACAACCTCACATGCACACACACCACATGTGCACATAGCCACACGTGCCCACAGGCCGATGCACAATACACATACGCACGCACACACACGCACTGTGCCCACACTCCCCTGTCTCTGTCTGGTGAGTCATTTGGTGCTTTTGCACCTGCAGTTTCTAAGTGTGAGGTGGAGAGAATGAGTGTATATGTAAGCACCCCTTCTGTGAATGTAGAGGATAATTCCTCCTATTAGTAACCACAGTCCCAAGTGCCAGCTGCTGAAAGGCACACACAGGAAGCTGCTTCTAAGATGCAGTCTGAGCCCATGTCATGGTGGTTTCGTCTGTGCAAATATTTCCAGGTTTCTCCTGGATGAAATCAGCATGTAATGTATCAGCCTTTCTCTAAAAGACCAACTTGGGGATTTTCTCCTCTCTCCTGCTTGGAGTTCCAACAAAATGATCTCTGCATCTTTCCTAACTCTTTCAAAGACAGATATAATAGTTGATCCGAGGAAAAAAAGTAGCCTGGTGTCTATATAACGGAGAGGGAGGAGGAGAGCCAGGAGAAGCCACAGCCCGGTGTCTGGGTGGTGGCTCCGCTGTGTCCTCATGAGTTCCTCGTACATGTCAGTGACTGTCTCCGCGTCCCCTCCTGAGCTTTCAACCACGTCCAATTAGCACTGCCCCACGTGACACAGCAGACTTTTAATGAGAGTCATGCTCCAGCAGAATGCATGCAACTTGAGCCTTTAGAAACAGGTGCCTTCCTAGGAGCACAGGTGGGGACACAAGTAGAACAGGCCCCTTTGTGCAGCTCTGAGTAGGCAGCCCCAGCCTCTCGGAACCAGAAGTTTGGTGGTGTGTGATCAGTTAGGCTGTTTTGCCTGTCCACCGCTGTCCCCAAGGACCTGGGCAGGAGGGAGAGTTTAGCCAGGTTCCTGTCTTCTGGAGAGGAGGCTTCTGCAGTGGAGGTGTTCACTTCTCGGCATCTGCTGGATTACCAGTTTGAGGAGCTTCCCTGGATCTGAGAGGTCTGGGTACCTCATGTTCCTCTTTGCATACATATACATCAATTATATGAAAATATTCTATTCATTTGTCCTTTTTGTCTAGTAAAATGTGAGCTTCTCAAGGGCAGGCTGTCTTGTTCATCACTTCAATACCCAGGGCCCAGCACAGAGGAGCTGCCCAAAGGCTGGTGTTCATTTATTCCTTTGGCTACTGGTCCTTGCCCGAGCACCCAGTCTGTGCTCAAGAACCTAGCAGCACTGGGGATATACGACGGTGAGCAAAAGCTGTCTATGACCTCCTCGAGATCCCAGAAGAGGACGGGGAGAGTGGGCCACCATCAGTCAAAGAGTCACGCAGGCGCATATTTAATTGCAAACAGTGATTTGGGCTCTAAAGGGGAGGGGAGGGGTCTGCAGAAGCATGTGGCCGGCAGACTTGGCCTGTTCTAGAAGATTAGGGATTGTCCTTGAGGAAGTGACATTTTAGGCATGCTCTGAAGGGAGAAGGGCGTTCCCTGGTGAAGTGGGTTTGGGGTATGGGGCTGGGAGAATGTTTCAGGCAGTGTCTGATCCTGGCAAAGCAGAATCAGCCATGGGTGATCTGAGCCATCTTGTTCCCTACAGATGCTCTTGCCTATCTGTCTCTAACAGATGCAACCAGGTGTTTTCCCAGCTCCTTGCCGTGGATTGAGGGTTCCTTTCACATTGGTGGTACAAAGGAAAGGCATGGGGGCCATTTTTTTAAATGGTTTAATTTGTGTGGCTTTCACAGTTTTGAGCTTTGCTTACTGTAGCCCCACAAAAGCAGATATACAACTATTGGACTTGTATTAGACAGAAAGATTCCTCCTTCCAGTCTGTAGGAAGAGGCCCTGAACCACCTTCAAGGAGCCACATCGAGTGTGGAGCTCGTGCAAAGACTGAGGAGTGGGGCTGGCCGTAGGCGAGGCCGGCTGAGTGGAGGGCAGCGTCTCTCTGGAGCCCCTTGTCTGCCACATGCTCTTCTCAGCCAGTCTTTCCTGGCCTCCCAACTTCCCTCTAGTCTGGCACCAGTGCCAGCTTCTTGGACCTTAATTCTGAGGAAGTCACTCCCAGGCTGAAACCATCAATGGCTCCCCAAGGCCTATGCATAAAACCCACGGTCCTTAGCCCCAGTAGAAAACTGATCCTAGTTAGACTCCCCATCTCCAGCTCATCTCCAGCTGCTCCTCAACGCCCATGGTAGTGGAGTGAATGGTGGCCTCAAAACCAAGCATCCACATCCTGACCCCAGAAATTGAATGTGACCTTATCAAGACAAAAGGGTCTTTGCAGATGTGGGTAAGTTAAGGATTTTGAGATGAGATCACCCTGGCTTTAGGGTGCGTTGGGTCGGGTTCTAAATCCAGTGACTGCTGTCCTGGGAATAGAAACACAAGGAGAAGTGGGAGAAGCTCCTGTGAAGATGGAGGTGGACACTGGAGAGATGTGGCCACAAGTCAAGGAATGCCGGCAGCCACCAGAAGCTGGAAGGGCAAGGAAAGATCCTCCCCAGAGCCTTTGGAGGGAACACCCAGCTTTGAGCCACCCAGCTTGTGGCAATTTGTTATAGCAGCCCCAGGAAACTCATATGACTGCTTCCTTGTCTCTGTGGCTGGGGATTTGCTCGAGCCCCTTCCTCAGCTGAGGACGACCACCCAACCGTTTACTGACCACCGGTATAGTCCTTTTCATCCCTCACCACCACAGAGCCGCCATGACACCTCCACACCCCACCACCACCTGGTCGACTTGTCTGTCTTCCCCTGCAGGCAGAGTCTGCCTCTGAGCCATCTCTTTATCCCCCTAAACGGTAAAAGGCCCAGTGGGTTGTAGAAGCACCATGAGTGTTTACTGAATTAATAGCAATTTAACTAACCACTAGGTTACAGGCAGCAGAAGATTGAAAAGGAAGAGGGGATTATATTGATAATAAACCATGTGCGCATACCACTGTCCCTCTGAGAGGCACTGAATTCCAGTTTACCGTTTAATTCAAAACATACTTGACATTAACCACATTCCAGTCACTGACCTGGGCATTGAGGTGGCAGAGACAAAAATGAGAGGCTCCTCTTCCTGAAGAAACTCCTGGTCCAGGAGGAGAGAATGACCTGTAAGCAAGTGGTCCTCTCACTAACAGCAAGCGTGGAGTCTAGGCAGGTGCCAGGCGCCCTGCAGAGTGCTTTGTGTAATTTAACTAGGGTTGCCAGATTTAGCAAATAAAAATACAGGATGCTCATTTAAATTTGAATTTCTGAGAAACGACAAATCTTCTTTTTAGTATAAGTAGGCCCCATGCAATATTTGGGACATACTGACTCTAAAAAGCTATTCGTTGTGTGTCTGAAGGTATTTTTAACTGGGCGCCCTGTGTTCCTCAGCAACCCTGAATTTAGCTGTCACAGCAGTTGTGTGAAGTCGGTTGTAACAGGATCTTCAAGGTACAGATAAGAATACAGAGGATGGAGAGGTTGTGTCATTTCATTTTTACATCAAATTAAAAGCCATTTAGGCCATGAGGTGGATGTAAAGGACTTATGTAAACATGGTCCCGATGCTTGAAGAACAGCTGGGAATTCTCAGAGCACGCAGGATGGATGGGCCGTATTTGTCAGAAGCTCTGGAAAACTGCTTTTTGGTAGAACTGGGGAGGATTTTCTGCAGGGCAGCTGGGCGTGAGGAGGGAGAACTCAGTGGGTGGAGTTAGTTTGAGGGACAGACCACACCCAGTTGTAGAATATGGAGTGAAATCCAGAGTTTTCCTAAGCATGCACCATGGAACAATCCTCAGACATGTCCTTTGAAAAAGGGGGTCTCATGGTCACATTAGCTGATCTTGACGATCCTTAATTACATCAGGATATTAACGCCCCATAAACCTTGCACTCAACAGCTCCGGAGCTAGGTTGATGCAGTATGTTGACAACTTTCTTCACCACAAAGCCTTTTCTATCCCTTATGCCATCTTCTTGGATGCTAGTAGCTTGTAGAGCACATTTGATAAGCCCTCTTACCCAAGCTGGAGCAAGTGAGACGTAGCCACCTAAGATGGGAGGAAATCCCTCCCTTCATCTTGCACACCGTTTATTATTGCACAAATCACCACATCATGGCTATTCAGATGCCTGTTCCCTCTGTTTAATCATCACTGGATGCTTCGAAACTAGTTCAGTGCCTGATGAAAGTATGTTCTCAGTAACTGTTTGGATGGAAGGATAGATGGCCCAGCCATCTGTGACTTGCTGGCAGCCTGTTTCTGTTTCTGCTAGCCATCCGCCTTAGAAAGGGCTTATGCAATATCTTCCTGAGCCTGCCTGCCCTGCTCAGTTTGCCTCCCTCCTTCTCCTCCTCTCTTCCCTGGTCCTGGTCTAGTTGGGTTTGCTGTTCTGAGTGTCCTCAGGCCTCTTGGTGCCAAAGGACAGCCACCTGTCCTCACACGGCTGTGAGGACTTTTTCATGGGGCTGATGTTGCTGTAACTAAGGAAGCGGAGTGATGAAGGAAATGCAAGGTCTCGGGCAAAATGAGTTTCCTGATGGCCAAGCAGGTCGAACCCAAGCGTTTTCGATCAATGTGTCTGATTTCAAATTTGAGACGCTTTGTCAGGCCTGGGTGGGAGCAAGGCAGGACAGGATCAGGTGGGGACCGGGTGAGGGGACAGAGATCGATTGGCCTAGAAATCAGGGTTAATTCCTGAAGCTGAGACTCGTGACTGCTGTATCGTCTCATAAATAAGCAGGCAGCAGCCTCGACTCGGGCTCCTGATGAGAGGAAAGGCCTGGGAGTAACTTCGGGAGCTCTGCTCACCAAGCTGCTCGGATGGTGTGGGCCTCCATTCTTTAGGAATCTGGTCATTTTCCAAACAGGATGACGGGGCCTTCATCCAACAGGGAAAGAAGCCACAAGGAAGGCCTCCTCCTCCTCCTCCTCACCAAACAAGCCCAGGACCCACTGATCACAGTACAAGTAGTTGGCTGGGTCCGGAGCCAGTGGGATGCCCTTCTGAAAGGAATTCTTGCATCCCACAACTCCTTTCTACTCACTGCACCTGGGAAGGTTTGGCACTTCTTCCACAACCATTTCTACCAGAAGAGCGCTGGCTAGACCCAGCCCAGTTTGCTGATGGCCCCTCCAGAGGAGGCCCAGCCTGCGTCAGCTTCCCTCCTCATCACGGCAGCAAGCGGAGGGGCCCGGACCCTGCCAGGGAAGACAGCGAGAAGGCCCGGGTCAGGGGAGGCTCGTGGAGATGCCCTGGTATCCACCCCATCTCCCCTGCCCCGCCTGCATCACTGCCTTGCCGTCCTGGCCAGCTGACCTTCTGGCAGCGCCTCAGGCAGCCCGTGGTCTCCAGTAGCCAGCTCAGGCTTGCTGCCCAAAGGGGACCCGGAGCAGCCTGCCACCCCGACCCAGCTCACCCCCAAGGCTTTTTCCTGGAGAAACAACACTTTTAGCTTTTGAGATGGATTTGCATAAGCCACATGTTTTATGCACTGAGGATTTTAGAATCATAGATTGAGAGAGAATTCAGAAACTTTTGGCAAATATGGCTCAGATGTTGAATGACCTGCACAAATCATCAGGACTCAAACTCGAACGGCTTACAGGCGATGCAGTCCAGACGTAGGACAGCAGAGCGGTCAGAGCAGGGCCAGCGAGCGAGGCCCGCCTTCAAATCCCAGTTCTCCGTCCAAACAACTCCATGCACTTGTTCAAATTTGGCAAATTACCGGAGAATTCCCCGGCCGGGTCCTCCCACTGGTGCAGTGGGAGTGATACTGGCACCTCTTTCTTAGCGTTGTTTTGAGGATTCTGTAAGACGACTCAGGTCAGATGCTAGGAGGGGTCCAGTGCATGGCAAGGGCTCAGGAAACATTTGCCGTTGGTGAGACGCAATGGCACTGGGTCCGTGTCACGAAAGAAGCTGTTGATGGATGATAAGCCTTATTATTTGTGATCTGCCTTGTAAATGTTAATGCAAAATATTTTTAACCTGACACCTTTAATTTTTGGCAGCAAGCACAGGACAGGGGTGACTGTCTCTTTCCCTGCCCCCTGCTCATAGGCAGACGCAACACACAGTTGAACATGAATTTGTTCCTACGGCACAGCAGCAAGAGCTAGGACTCAGGGCCAGGTGGTGGGTCTTATTTCAGCCTTTCACCAGCTGTGTGACCTCAGGCAAGTCACACTCTCTCTGTGCTTGATCCTCATTTGTAAAATGAGGATTAGAATGGTAACTTCCTCCTGGGTTGTTATGAGATTGAATAATGAAATGGTCTCAGAAAGTCCTTAGTACATGGTCAGCACTTAGGGTTTTAGACAACCAGTTATCATCAGTGCTTGCTGGGGCTTGGTGGGTGGGAGGGAGGGAGAAATGAACAGGTGGAGCACAGGGAATTTAGGGCAGGGAAACTCTCCTGTGTGACACTGTGATGGCGGATACATGACATTATGCATTTGTCAAAACCTGTAAAAGTTACAACACGAAGAACGAGCCTAATGTAAGCTCTGGACTTTAGTTAATAATAATGGACCAATGTTGGTTCATCAGCTGTAACAAATACACCACACTAAAGCAAGATAATAACAGGGGAAACTGAGGAAGGGGGTGTGTGGGGTGAGAAGGCCTATGGGATCTCTCCGTACTTTCTGCTCAGCTTTCCTGTAAACTGCTCTGAGAAACAAAGTCCCTTAATTAAAAATAATCAGCTATCCACGTATTATGCTGTTGCATTGTCTGAGATGGGTTTTCCCCCGTTCTTCTAAAGGCGTACATGACACTCAGCGTCTTCATTTCCCCGTTACTCACTCGCATCCTTTTCCTGCTTTGGTTGCAAACCCATGCCCACCATGGCCAAGCTGTCTGCTCTTCTGGGTCCCTGCACTGGCTGGTCTTTGATTGATATTGGCCAGGCAAGAGGAGGAAGAGCTTCTCGGCTGTGCTAGTAAAATTGGAGACACTCCTGGCCTCCTTCGGTCCTCTTCTGCCCTCTCCCTGCTGCTGCCTGCTCCAGTGCCGTGTCACCAAGCTGCAGCAGTTGGCCCCTGGAGACACCTCTCCTGTGATGGGGAGGACATCTTGTGTGCCAGCTTATCTGCCCTGCGGCTACCAGCTCCGGCTCTGGTGCCGAGGGGTCTGCCTCCTCGCTCAGGTCTGCGCCATGAGTCATCAGGCATTTCACCCCGTAGACCATAATGGGAAGACCTAACCACAGCGAGAAGCAGAATGTGGAGTAAAGAAAACAGCTTCTGAAGGCGTCGACTCTCCCACAACTACTTCCACTTAGGCAGGTATTCATATCATGCTAGACTTATTTTGCCCTACTTCTGTGATTTCTTTCCAGCAAACCTGCACTGCCTGTCAGTTCTCAATGATAACTTTTTCTAGGTTATCCTGTTTTACTTCTTTCCAAGCTTTGCATGATGCATTCAACTAGAGTTTCTTAAAACCCAGAAAAGCATGCTTGTGCTCCAAACAGTGGGAAATATGGAATCCCTTTGCACCCCCAAGTGTTAGGGTGAGTTTTGATGTCACTGTTGTGTCTGTTTTCTCCTTACACGTCATCTCCAGAGGTTATATGTGTGTGTGTGCGCGCGTGTGTGTGTGGTAGGGAGAAAAAGTCCAGCATTCCTTGCACAAGCTAGAACTTTCTGCCTCAAGGTCATCTTGTAGAGCCCTTCCCAGGAGGTGCTGGAACTGACGTAATGCCCAACTCTGATGTTGACCCAAGAAACTGAAAGTTCCTCCTGTGAGCACAGAAGGTGGTAGGGACCCCCAGGGACCAGGACTTTTCTTGATGAGCTTTAACAAACCGCATACTTTTTGGTCACATGGTCAAATTAATAGCAAAGAGAGAATTGCACGCGTTTACCACAAGAAAAAGGGAAAACGAATTTAGAAAGTGCTCACTCCGCGCCCTTCAAGAGTGATGCGTCCCTACCGGCTCAAGTTAAGTACTTGGAAATATTGTGAAAATTGGATCCACCAGGCAAGAAATCTGCAGCATTGATAATGCCAACATGACAAGTTGTCACTTTGCCGTATGCTCCTTAACATGACTGAAACTTAATAGCCAGGTTATTCTGGTGACTCTAGAATAATCAGGGCAACAGAACAGAAATGAATGGCAGTTACTGTAATTACTCTAGAAAGAGGACCAAAGCAAACAGAAATTCTCTCTAATTTTATATATTCCCAATAGGTGTGCACGCGACATCGTTATCACCGTAGAAACTACATAGCAGTTAGCCAAAAATCAGTGCCGTGTCACAGGCTGGTGGGTCAGTGCCCACACCCCTTCCAGGGCAGCCACTGAACCTCAAGAAGAGCTCAGAGGGTGCCGGGCATGGAGAGAAGGGGCCTGCAGACCCACAGACACCCCAAACCACCCACATTACCCTCAATCTCTCTCTCAGTGATTTTTAATGGACTGAAATATCAGATCCAACTGCCACTGTCTGGACATTAGCAGACGTAAGTGTGTGGCAACGACGAGGCAGAGCTGGGAGGGAGAATTATGTCCCGCGATTGTGGGAGGCACCAGAGATGGAGAATTTTATTACTATTA
Organism: Equus quagga; assembly: GCF_021613505.1. Lineage (NCBI taxonomy): Eukaryota > Metazoa > Chordata > Mammalia > Perissodactyla > Equidae > Equus > Equus quagga. The sequence goes on along the minus strand of NC_060268.1, from coordinate 180,465,804 downwards.
TTAGTTACTGTCATTATTAAAGAATTGCCTGGAAATGGCTCAGATCCTCATTTAAAAACATTCAATGAGAGCAGAGTTGCATGATTTTCCAGTGGGGTGACAGTGACCATCACCAGCTTCCCGAGAAACAAGAAACCAGGTAAAGAAGGCTGGGCCTGGGGCCGGCCCCGTGGTGGAGAAGTTAAGTTGTGCACTCCACTTTGGTGGCCTGGGGCCTGGCCAGTTCGGATCCTGGGTGCGGATCTAGCACCTCTCATCAGGTCATGCTGAGGTGGCAGCCGACACAGCACAACCAGAGGCACTCACAAGTAGAATATACAGCTATGTGCTGGGGGCCTTTAGGGAGAAGAAGGGAAAAAAAAAAAAAAAAAAAAAAAAGAAGAAGAAGATTGGCAACAGGTGTTAGCTCAGGGGCCAATCTTTAAAAAAAAAAGAAGGCTAGGCCAGCATAGCTTTCATTTTTCTTTCTAGTTTCTGTTATTGTTGATACTTTGGCATCAAACAGTCCCAAAG